>NW_026083082.1:0-79203 GCF_020184175.1 Aphis gossypii
GTGTAATAGAATATACCATAAGATTTTACGATTATATTATAATAAGTTTTATAGAAATTGTTATAAATAAAATAGTTGTAATATATGTATACACATTTCTTTTATAAAGTATTATTGTTATACACTTCGATGATACAATAAATATATTTTCCCACATCAGTTTACGTTATATTATTTCATTTAAGTATATATTTTATATGATATTAGTAGGGTGAAATAGCCGGTACTGGGTCCCCCCCGCTTCACCACCCCCACCTATATTGCGCCACCCAGCGCCACCCCTCCCCTCACGCCCCATATACACTACGTCATCGCGCCACCCCCTATCCTCACCAACCAGTCCTATCCACCACGTCATCGGGCCACCGCCGCCCATACTGCGCCACCCCCTCCCCCTCCCGCACCATATACACTACGTAATCTGAGCACCGCCGCCCATACCGCGTCACCGTCGCTCCGCCCATCACACTATTATCATGTCCTATTATCGACGTCGTCGACGGTGGCGCCATCTGTCCGAACATTTGGCTGACGCGGTTCTTCTGCCCCGTATCAGCTGCTAAATACGATATGTGTTATCACGCTATCATGTTATCTTCGATGGTGGCGCCATCTATCCGTACATGGGGCTGACGCGGTTTTTTCGCCTCGCATCCGTACGATATCTCCATGTTATAACGTTATCCCCCCGCCACTTGCACCGTATTTCGTGAATAGGTTAAGTTTAAATAATTACGTGAATTTTCGGGCCAGCTAAGTACAATAATTATTTTAAACAAATCAGTAACACTCTATTAGCTTAACGTGTAAAAAGTGAGTTTCATTCTAAAGGACAAAATATGACAGACAAAATTGAAACTATCTCTGTGGCTTGCGGCAAACGCGCGAGAAAAAATATACAACATTCGTTAATAGTGCAACCGCCTAACGATTTAATCGACTCCACAACTTTCGTCATAGACTTTGCGGGACGGAAATCCATAAACATCGGACTTGACGCCGCGAACGTTTTCAACGTGACCGTACAGATTATAACGCCATCGCGACATGTATGCATAACAAGTGTTTTTCTGCAACGAATTTTCTCACTAATGCCGTACATTCTCTCGAATATATCTGACCCGACGGTTAAAAGCCGCAATAGACTTTTTCTCAAAGACGAAAATAACACGCTGTCCAGAACTACTTATAGCGGTGAAAGGATGCTAGCCGTCGAATCGCACTTACAACAAGGATGTCGCATGGTGTTGAGCGGGAGTGATCTATTAAGAATACACGAAATGCAATGGGCCATCGGCGAATCGATCTCTCGCAAATCTAACGTCACGCGATGTGCAGTTATGGTTCAGATCGATCAAATAGCTACTTATCTAAGTACTTATGTTTATGCCGATAAATCATCGACCGCAGAAGAAATTTCAACAGCCACCCACAATATCCACCCCGATCTTCACGCGTTGAATATATTCCCGAATAGCGAGAATAGTTTAGTAAATCAGATAAAATTGTATGCGAACAAACAGTTGGCGATGTGTTGGGCGACTAATATTCAAAATAACGGAATAGATTACATCCCGAGCAATGACGGGGCCGGTGACATTGAAGAGGTGATTATTATACAGTACAGTATTAAAATATATGTAATAATATAATATTATTTCTTATTACGATAAAATATGTAATATTATGTATACAAATATATCTTATAACATGCATTTATACGTTTATTATTTTTCACAGCTTGTTGGATTCCACGAAAACGAGGGGCCGGCCATGTACACATATTAACGACGCCCATATGTCTGACCTCCACATCCCGAATAATATTAAGATTAAACACATGTATTATGATATACAAATATATATATATATATAATATATATATATATGCACCATCTGTTTTGTATAGGGTGCTATTATTTTAGTCATAAGCATAATATAGTTATAAAATAAGATTTGTACAATGCACTGTTCCTTACATATTATATTATATTTTAGAAAAAAAAAAAAGTTATGTATTTTTTTTTATTATTCCATTTATTACAAAAACATAATTACAAATATTCAATATTGGATGTATAATATATATTATATAGTTATATTACGATATAAGTGTCGTATGCATTCTATGGTAAAATGTGAATACAGATATACCGTACAAGGGTCGAATGCATTTTAATAAATAGTAAATATTATAGTTTCCGAACTTCTCCGGTAAACGGATTGTATAGCATCACTCGATCGTGAATAACTAGACAGTAGGCGTTTAGTGTATTCGCTAATTTCAAAATCGTAAAGGGCACGATTGGGCAGAGTTAGTTTTTTGATTTCGGTGACTTTTTATTAGATTTAATTTTTCGAGATTTATTATTTTGTTTTTTTCGCGTCGCCCATTTTTTTTTTTCGTTTGTTAGTCCGCGGTGTAATGACGCTAGATTTCCGTTCTATAGTATACGAGCCCGCGCTTTTATACGGCCTTAGATATACGCCTTTGCCTAAATGCACAGATGTGCCGACGTCCGATCTAATACCGCGTATCGTTCTAACCGCCAACACCGGGATTAAAGTTAAAGAGCCCCCCGTTTTCGGAACTCTGATGACGCGAGGCGGTTTTAGATTCTGAACGAAGTGATGAATGTATTGATTTTACAATGATGTGTGTTTTTTTTTTTTTTGTTTTTGTGTCTGTGTATAGCATAACTAGTCGAAATAATGCTCCAATTTCAAACTATGGGGGTGGTTTCCGATGTAAAAGTGAATATCCTTGGTGAATTATAGAGGTAAAAAGTTAACATTTTCCAACAGTTTTCAAAAAAATCGAGAAAAACAAAAAAAAAAATGACGGAAAAACGGGAATTTTTACGCAAATCCAGTTTTCGACCAAATCAATTTTTTTTTATGGTTGTAATTCAAAAACTAATCGCTGAAAATACTTGAAATTTTCACCAAATGTTAATGTCTGTGATATCTGTATATAGTTAAATTTTCAAAAAATTTTGGCTTTTTTTGAGTTATTTATAGACCACTGAAATTTTCGATTTTTTTGAGAAATTTTTTTTAAAGTGTCGATAAAAAATTGTTGGATGCCAAAAAGTTTTGAAAATTTAATACAAGGTTCCTTATGAGTTGTTTTTATTGGAGCTAAAAAAATTAAAAATCGTTAGTTACAATTTTTTTTATAAGTGTTTATAGTTCAAATTTTTACGAAATCTGTCGAAAACGCGAAAATTTGCAAGTAATTTTGAAGTTGAAAAATCATAAATTTTTTTTCTTTTATAACTAAGTTTTGAAAATTTGGTACAAGGTTCTCCATAAATTTTTCTTCAGATATCTGTAAAAAAAACTCTACCGGATTCAGACAAAAAATTTTTATGAGTGTTTGAAATTTAAATTTTTACAAAACCGCGTTAAATAACGGTTTAGCCTCAAACGATTCTTGATTTTTGTTATTATTCAAAAAGTATAAGTCGTATATACTTGAAAATCTTACCAGTTATTAAGATTGGCATTTTCTTTATATGGTTTAATTTTCAAAATATTTTGAGTTTTTTTGAGCTATTTATAGACAACTGAAATTTTTAATTTTTCTGAAAACATTTTTTTGGCCCTATCAAAATACTTGAATATTTTATACAAAGTTCCTCATATGTTATTCTTATAGTGATTAAAAAAATATAAGAATACATAGGCACAATTTTTTTTTATTAACATTTGAAGTTCAAATTTTGACGAATATTTGCAAATTATTTTGTAGGTATATTTCATAAAAATGTTTGTATAGGTAGCTAAGAGTAGAAAATTTAATACAAGATTTTTCATAAGGTTAGCTTACAATAATTATAAAAAAACTTAAATTTTAGTGTATTCAGGCCATAAACATAAACCACCTTTTTCACCAACCACTGGAAATTATATCCTAGGCTGACAAATATCTTCGTTCAGAATCGTTTTTCGTATACAATGATACCTATCATTGCATTCAAATTTAACCTACCCTTGTCCGAGGTCAACCTCACCCCCTAATGTACAGCAGAACGGTACCCACTTGCCCGCTTTTTTTTTATTGAAATATAAAAAGTTAAAAAAATTATTTATTAAATGAACTAAACAACAGTATCATATGACCTAGATCCACAATCACAATCACAAATATCGATAATCTTACCATATTTTTTTACTACATTTTCAACAAAATGGTTTCCTTTTGATAATAATACAAAAACACATTTCGGATTCCATCTTGAGTGTTCAATCCATGGATTATCTTCTTATAGGCACAATTATTTTTTTATTAGCATTTGAAGTTCAAATTTTGAATAATCTATAAACGTTGAGTTCATGGATAATATCAGCTTAGTCCGTGGTTTGAACCTCGAATTAAAATATAGTGGATACCCAACGACCTATACAAACAACCATTTTTCTGGGACCCAAATTGACTCGCTAAAACAGCTGTTGCAAACTACACCTAGCACTTGTAATCATATTAGTGGCGACTTTTTTCAAGATAATTTACCGTCAACGTTTAAATTCCACGAATTAAATTAATTAATAAAACTTCTAGGAAATATATATATTATATAATTCAATTCCTGATTACAACGACATTAGTATATTTTGAATTCCCTTGAAGCGCTAGTAGTCCTTTGTACATGAAAAGTCACTTTGGGAGCTCCTTATCACCTCTCGTTGGGTATCCAGTATATTTTAATTCGTGGTTTGAACATTATAATCTATACAGTGGTACCAATATGTAATTTAAAATTTTCGAAAATAATGTTATATTATTATACATTTATAGTAAGTTTATATATTATAGGTACGTGATATTTGAATATTTCACTGACAGTCGCTATGCTCAAATTATTTTTATAGTGTACCTACATTGTGATTATCAAAAATCAAAATATTTAGTTAATTGTAATGGTATATTCATAGACTTATAATATTATATTATATTTAATATAATAACCTATAATACCTCTCATTTCGTCAAGGTATGTTTACTTTTTAAATTTTAATTTGTTTAATAGTGGTTTCTGGTAATCTGGTTGTGAATCGAATATTAATTGTAGCCTGCACGTGTGATTTTTTTATTTTATTATTATTATTTTTTTTTTCATTGAAATTGTTTTGTCGAAATAAAATATATTTTGGCCAATAAAATAAAATTTCCTACTCCAACCGATGTGATTATGGGCAACTTTACTATGGACTAGACATTTCAATGCAATAATTGAAATAGCACAATGTATAGGTAAGTATTATTAACAATTTTATACTCTTTTCGGTGAGAACTTTATTGGTATACACTGAGAGTTACAATTTTTGACACATTTGTCTTTGACTTACTAATTAACATAATTCACCTACATTTTCAGGTCCTATAACCCTGAGGAAGCAGATTTAAAAAAGTGTATTTATTTATTAGTGCATGTCTGCATACGTTATGCTGGCTAGCATATCTGCCTGCTTCAACCAGCAACTCATTCACAACCAACTAGTCAACGTATAATAAGAACAGGTACTATAAAATTTTGTAATTTTTATAGGTAGAATTTTTTTTTTTTTAATGATCCATGATGAATGTAGGTAGATAGGTAGGATGTAAAAAAAAAAAAAAACTAAAACGATTTTTTTTTTTTTTTTTATTCAAAAGAAATTAACCGGTCCTCCTGGTCCTCCTCCACCTCCATTTGACTCTCTTCTTTGTTCTACAACAGAATTAGATAATATTTTGTATTTACTATAGTTTTATGAATAGTGTATATGTGATAGGCATATAGTCAAATCAGACATTTTATTAAATTACATTTTTGTATAATTTCACTATCATCACTAATGGTTTTTTTTTTTATATAATATATAATTAATTAGTACCTAATAATTAATAGAAAATATCGTTATATTTTTTAATTTCTTAAAATCATTTAACTAAATGTCTAGACTGGTAGTGAAATTGAATAAAAAATGAACTTATTTGACTAATTGTCATTTAGTAAAATGCTTAGTTTGACTATGATATAATATTTTTAATAAACTTATTCTTCAGTGTATACACATATTCTTTAGTGGTACACTATTGTGGTGTTTGAAGTTGATAGTTATCCTATTTTTTTTTTTTTTTTTATGAACATCAGTGATATTCAGAATTTTTTTTGGGGGAGGAGTGGTTATTTAGTTACATTACAAAAAAAATCCTTAATAAATACACATTTAATGTTTGGTTGCAAATATTTGAGAGTCTGAATGTAGTGGAATGTATTTTGATATTGTGTGATTATGAAAACCAAAAGTGAGCCATTTTAGTTATTTCAATCATGGGCGTCCATAGGTAACATTTTAGGGTGGGGGGGGGTGTCAAAATAAAAAAAATTCTCAAATGTAAGTTAATAAAGATAATAATAATATTATGGTAATATTTATTGAGCTACAAGTCCATAATATTTTTTGTTCAGGGGGGCAAGTGCCCTATCTTGCCCCCCCCCAATGGGCGCCCATGATTTCAATTGAATTGCAATATCAATAATTGCACTATCATATACCTATTATTTAATTAACTATAGAGTAATTTAATATTTCCTGAAGTTTGAACTTTTCTCTTGGATATTCCACTGATAAATAAATTAATGAAGACATGGTTTGATTATAATTAACAGGAACTTAGTATAAATATTATTGTATTTAAATATTCGATGTGTGCATAGTGATATTTAAGTATTAAAAAAAAAAAACTTGCTTACTATTTTTTTTCTTCGTTTATGGGGGCAGCACCCCCATAGTAATAGTTATGAATAATTGTAGATATCTATATAATACATAAATAACTATATTAAATATATAATTTCAAAGTTGATATTGTTAATAAATTATAAATCATTTAAGGTCCACAAATTTTGAATGATGGTATTTTGTTTAGCATATGAATAGAGTTAAGATCATAAAAATAAAATAATTAGGTATCTACATAAGATAATAAATATATTTTTAATCTAATCATCTTGATGAGATAATACATACATTTAAATAAAACTCCCTAAATAATGCTTATTTAATTTATTTTTATTATAAAATTAATTTAATTTCATGAAAATTACATCAATAATTTTTAAATTATTCATAATAAAAATTAATAATAAATTAAATGTGCATTGGGGCATTGATATTTTATATTTTGTAGTTTCATTATTTCATTACTGTACAATAGTATTTCAGTACATAAATAAATGGTTGTATAAAAAGAAACATTGATGTGTATTTATTAAAATAAACACATGATTGTATGATATGTGATTAATATTTATAATACCAAAAGAAGTATGTAGACAATACAGGAAAAAGTAATCTATATAATTTTAAAAGATGACCGTTGTTTTTTATTTACATATTATACAAAAAAAAGTACGTATAATGCTTAACAGTGTGTACTTATCGTGAGTTAATTTAATTGTTGGGCAAGGGATCCCGTACAGGTATTCATGACATCAGTGACAATGTCACACAAATATATCTTATTGGATAATATTTTGAGATTAAAATCAGTAAAATGAATGAACTGAGTATAAAATACAAATTACTATGTCTATACTATTTTGAAAGATATTTAAATCAGTGGTTTTTTTTTTTTGACACTGTGAAAGTGTGAACTACTTTGAGAACTTTCGATACGTCACAGACCACTATACATTTTAGACTTTATTTATTCTCATAGCCAAGAATCAATTTTTTACACATTTTAGAATTTAGGTTATGAATAAATAAAATATAGTGAAATTTCTTATAGCTTACATATTATAATAATAAATAATAATAATATATAATATAATATAATATATAATAATAATAATGTTTGTTATTGTTCAAGTTTAAGTAAAAGTTTTACATTTATCAACAATTTAACACAAATTTTTATTATTAAAGAAAAATGTATATTGTATTATTATTTTTATCAAAAGTAAATTAAAATTATAAAAATACGTTAATGTGATTTTTGGGCTTGTATTTCCTTTACTAATAAAGATATTAAATTAATATAATTAATATAAAATTAAAATATTTGTTTAAATTTTGTAGGTAGGTATGGTTTGCGGACCATAGGTTGGTGGGAACCTCTGATTTAAGTATACTATGGTATATGTATATGATGGGTTTCAAACACATTTAGTTACAGGAATTATTAAAAGCATTTGTATTTTCCAATTTTATTTAGGAATTTAAATTATAATGATTTATAAATATTATTTTTAATAAATCCTACTCTACTATTTTTTCTTTTATAACTTCAATATATTAGGTAATATAATGTATAATATAATTTTAATCCTGAACTGGTTCATAAAACGTCACTCCGATGTAAATTTGTTCAAGAATTACTTACGACAGCAAATCTTATGAAACATTTTTAAAACATCGCAAATTATATTATGCATTTAAAGAAATTCTAATTGTTTGTGTACTAACATTACTTATCCAGTAAAAAAATAAAATATAAATATAAAGTTACGTCAATATTGTACTTACTTTTGCTATTTGAATGTCAATGTTAAAGTGTCTTGCTTGAGCGTTGAGTCAAACTCGAATGGTCCAATTATTTTCGTAATTTAACGTGTGTGCCAAAATCGGAAGTTTATCTCTACTGATATATGTCTCAGGTACCTATCATTGACAATTTTTTTTTTTTTTTAATTATTTATCATTACCTATCGTAATTTATTACCCGTACTCGCTGTATAATTTTACCAGTTTTCTACCGATGCTGTACGGTGTGGGTCTAAGTCATAGATACTATTCATTGTTATATCTTATGTTTTGGCCTTTTGAAATTCCAGCCGTCGTATTACTAATTGGTGACACGCGCGACGAAATATCAAAATACATTTCTTTTGGATTTTTGAAATTGTAATCGTTATCTTAATAATTGCTGACACGCGCAACAAAATATCAAAATACATTTTTTTCTATACCTTCCTTTCTACCTATAGTTATTGGCAACAACTATTCGATTATATATTTTATTTTAAATTCTGTAAATTCTGATTTAGTGTGTTTTTAGCAATCGATGTGAAAGGGACTTGTTTTCATACACATTTATATATCTAATAAATACATTGTTTTTCTGGTGAATAACTACTAACTACTTAAGTTTATAATCTTAATATCTACCTAGTTGGTTGGTACATACTACATAGGTGCAGTGGTATGTTTACGGGTGGTGATCCGAAAGATATATCATGTTTTAGATCCATACTTTGATTTTGAATGAAATTTATAAAATATTATTATTTGTATATTGTTTGGGCCTCTTCTTCTGTTTTAATAATATTATAGCCTATAGGTAGTAGTGGAGCTTGCTTAATTGTAAATATCAGTTTGCGTTGGTATTTAAAGCTTGCTAATACTACACAAAAATCAAATTATAATTATAATTTGGTCTCCATATTATGTTTTTTTATAATTATTTATAACTATAGATTTAAACAAATTATTATAAGTTTATGCTTCAATAATTTTCAAATGCTAAACTGAATATTATGCTCAGTAAAAAAATTTGTGAATCGATGTTTTTAGAAACGTCACGAGTCATATTTTTTTTTTTGAAATTGAGATATTAGTAAAAACGTATATACCTACTATAATAGTCATATCATGTGTTTTTGAGTGAAAAAACCTACTTTATAGGTGTAGTATTATTAGTAGGTGTATGATATATTTTAATAAGTACTTTCTGAAATGTGCAGACTCAGGACACCAAGTTGTGCTCTTTTTCCGCGCTTTTCTAGAATTGTGACACACAACATGCCACTCTCCTGCATGTCACACAATATAAGGTCTTTAAAAAAATATGAAGCTCATATTAATGCGGATATCGCTCTTTTACAATCTAAAATAATGTTCTTCCAACAAACTGGTTCAAAATCAACTGACACATATACCATTAAGAACCATACTGAATGCTGTAGAATAGACAGTATACATGCAAATGGTAAAAGTGGTTCAATTTGTTTTATTGGAGAATCCATTAATCATAAAGAAATAACCTGCAGCACAACATTGCTTCAAGATCAAAAGAAAAACACACACTTAGAAGCCATTGAAGTTATCATTGAAAATATTACCTATATTGGGATATATTCATCGCCAAATTTTCCTGTACAGAAGCTTTGTGATTTCATTGAAACGGTAGCTTCCACCAAAAACAATGTTATCTTTATTGGTGATTTCAATATAAACTTCAACAAACCGCCAAAACAACTAGTTCAAATATTAAAACATTTCAATTACAAAATATTGGTTGACGGTATTATTACAGATCACGGAACAACCATTGACAATGTCATTACAAATGTTGACATTGCGGCTTTGGTGTACGAGTCCCTCATAAGTGATCACAGACCTATTTTGGTTATGAACATAGATACTTTCAAGGAAATAGAAAAATATTCTGAGACTGTTGATGACCAAATTGTACAAGAAGAAGTCAAAAACAATTTTATTAAACCAAACGTTCCTGTAATCGATGGATTTCCTGTGGAAAAATCTAAAAAATCGATTAAATCAACTAAGGTCCTGAATAATAATAACTTGGACGATATTGAGTTCATACAGGTTGATAGTGACACTATTTTGGTTCTAGAAACTAAAACTAAATCAACCAAAATAGTTGATTATAATATCATAATTAATGATATTCAATTTATTCAGGTCAATAGTAATACTCTCAAAGTTCCAGAAAATTGCAACATAAGGCCAGATTCATTATTAGAAACAATAAGTGATAATGCAACTGTGTCAAAAAATCCAAAAACAATAAAAATATCAAGTATTAAGAATAAAGTTGACATAACATCAAGTAGTACATTTTGTGGCTTTACTAACACTGATGGTGTATCATGTTATGCTAATTCTGTCATACAGGTTTTTTTTAATTGTCAATCTCTTGTAAATGAAATTCGCAATAATTAACTCGGACCAACACTTCAACATAGCCTACACGAATATACAAGTAACAGTGGATCATGTGATACTCGAACAATCAGAGAATATTTGGACAACGAGACAATATTATATACTCTGCAACAGCAACAAGATTGTATAGAATTTTTAGAAGCACTTATGGACCGTAGTAGACCTACATTTGAATCTTTATTTGGATTTCAAGAATTGTATACCATTCGTTGCAATACTTGTAAACATACAACGGCCAACAATGCACCTACAAGTTTGATTCTACATTTTGAGATTCCACAGCACAGATCACAAACTTTGCAAACATTATTTTCAACAAATCAAAATGTTTGGAATACATTAGATGATTACAAATGCAATAATTGTAATAACATCGGAAGTTCTGAAGATAAACATCAGATAATAGTGGCAAATGAGTATATAGTAATTCAACTAAAGCTATTTATTCCAACATTTGTAAATGGTCAATTTGTTCCCAACAAGATAACAGATCTAAAACTTAGTGGCGTACCCACCTCTATTTTGGAAATTGCTGGAGCACAATACAAAACTCAAGCTGCAATATTACATATGGGAGATAACACGAGTTCTGGCCATTACATTGCATACCTGAGACAAGGAACTTCCAATTGAGTTTACGCCAATGACACAATAGTTGTAGAAAAAAGATGGCCAAACAACAGCAAAGATGTATATGTTATCATTCTAAAAAGAATGTAAAAATATTTTCCAATTGGAAAAAAACAAAACATAACACAACTAAAAATAAATTGTAAACTTAACCTGCAAGTATACAATATTACAATCTGACTGTTATTGGATTCAAAAAGGAACGTATAAACCGCCAACTATTCACTTACATAATATTATGTATGAGTTGCCAGTCCCAAGCCTGGATAAAAAGTGTGAGGGTGCTAACCTTATAATAATTGTTATTTTTAACATAAGCAGAAACCTAGATTTTATTTTTATTTAAATAATATCGAACTATATATTATTATCCACACTTCTGACCTTAATACCTTATACTATGTATGTTTGTATTCAATCCTCCAAATACAAACTACAATTTTAATTGTGCGGTCTTAAGATTATCAACATTTATTATGTATTCGCCTAGGATCATAACATATTTTAATAACTTATATAATATCAGTTATACAGCAAAGCCTATCTTCCAGTGTTGAGTATTTAGATGACTTTAGCATGTATAATAGATGTTATTTTCCATACATAATTTAAATTGTTTAGGACATTTTATTTTGTAATTTTGTGCCAAGTATATAATTATAATATTCTGTGACTAAAAATAATAATCAGAGTTTATTTAAATTTATTTTTCATAATACTTCATATTTTACATGTACATTTAACTATGATACAACTCGAATACTAACAATTTATTGAATATATTATAATACATTAAAGGTAAAAAGTAAATAGGCATAGGCGATAAGGTCATAGGCGGAACTACGGCCTGGGCCAACTGGGCCATGGCCCAGGCTAATTGGTTCCGTAATAATGTATACATTTGCTAAGAATATATTATTTTAAATGTAATAAAAAAAATTAGGTATAAATACGAAAAAATTTGAGAATTAACTGTACGTAATAAATAGAATAGTTTAAATGTTTAAAATATTTAGTAGTATTATAACTAGCCATCGAAATCAAATCATTATCAAAAGTTTTTAAATTATTGATATTTATTTTTAGAAAATGTCATTTTGAGAGTCTCGCCATATTATTTTCATTGTTCATGCGTTCTGTGCGGGTTTTATCTTTTTTATTATTATTGTGTTTAAATTTCCTAATCGTCAATCGTTTATCGAATAATTCAAATATAGATATTATATAATTATTAGTTAATAGTTTAATATTTTTTACTATTTGACGACCATACCTACTGGTGAACGGACTGAGGATACAGATGCTTGGTTAGCAAAATGGACAAGTAAATTAACAATTTTATATTTTTTTTAAGTGTTAAATTTAATTATTTGTATACTAAAGCATTACTACATGTAAGATCTAGGTATTTATTATCTAGTTATTAGTTTTCAAACTAAATGTACTTCGAAATCATTTATGAAAATCCGCAGTGCTACAACTTGGTGTATATTAGTGGGTGTGCAAGCAAATATTATAGAATATAGGACCCATGTAACCAAGTACCTAAATACCCAATAAATTCTTTAAAAATATCACTTGCTGTTTGTAGCTATAAACATTATTATACACAGATGGTTAGGTTAAGTTAACCAGTTAAACAGACTTAATAATTAATATTAATATTATATAAATATATAATATAATATATGTATCTAATTTATAATTTATACAATTAAACTACAATTAATATTTGTATTCGACAAAAATGTTATAACTACTAACTAGTGTGCGGATTTTTATGTAAAAAAAATATTTATTTATATTTATATATACATTTTTTTATAGGTAAATATATAATTTTATTGAATACAAATTCTAAATTCTGATTTAAAATAAGCACGTTTCATTACACCCTGAATAAAACGAGTCTTTTTTATTTTACATATTTTCACATATCACGTATTTTTAAATATTTCATTAATAGGATTTACAATATATTTCGTAAATATTTCACTTTTTATACCTAGGTATACAGTTTTTATTTGTTCCTATCAAAATTATTATATTTAGAATTTAGAAATGTTGATCTATCAGCTTCTATTGATATATGGAGTGGTTATAAATAAGAAATAACTGATAAAGCTATTAATAGGAGATTACAATTTGTAATAATTTATACAATCTGTATATTGGTTGGTTTTTAGATATATTATCCGAAAAAGTCCAAATAAGGAATCAGTTAATTCCAATTTAAAAACTGTTGAAGTTCAAAATACCACAGCAATTGCATTGCCCTCTGATAATTTACAATCCGAAAATTTGAAATTGCAAACAGTTTTCATCGAACATAATGACCCAGCTTACCATTACCATCTGATCGTTTAGAAAGACACTCAAAATTACTCAAAGGGCCCTGTCAAGTCCACTTATCTCTTTATCCAAGAGTAAAATTCGGGGATCGATTTCGTTCTTTTCAAAAATCATGGTACGAAACTTTTAATGGTTAGAATACAGTGAAAGTATAAACGCAGCATTTTGTTTTTGTTGTCGAGCATTCTCTTCGAATAATATAATTAAAAAAGGTCATATCGATCAATCGTTTATAAAGAAAGGTTTCACTAATTGGAAAGGTGCCACTGAAGCTTTTAGACTACACGAAAAGTCACAATATCATATTGATAGTGTAATGTCGTGGGAACATTTGAAAAAAGGAATTCCCATTGATGTTCAGTTGGATAAACAAAAAGAAATCACATTAGCAACTCGTGAAAAAATACGTTTAGAAAACCGAGAAATTATCAAACGTTTGATTGATGTTATAATTGTATTACCAAAGCGGAAGTTCATTCAGAGGACATCTTGAGCATGAAGATAGTGTGAATAAAGGACTATTTTTAGAAATCGTAGATCTACTTAACGATACGATCCTATTATAAAAATTAATTTAGAACATGGGCCTAAGAACGCACAATATTTAAGCGGTAAAATTCAAAATGAATTAATAGCGTCAGTTCATAATGTGATGTTTCAAGAAATATGCAAGAGGTTAAATGGTCAACAGATTGCAGTTATGGCTGATGAGACCAGTGACTGTGGTCATATTGAGCAAATGGCAATCGTAATAAGATATTTTGATGATGTAGAAAATAAACCTATCGAAGCATTCATCTCTGGAGCGTCTAGAAACTACTGATGCACAATCTATTTTTAATGTTTTAAATACAATAGTCCATAAGTTAAAACTCGATTGGCTATCTGTTTCTTCCGTTTGTTTCGACGCCGCAGCCGCAATGGCAGGTCATATTTCTGGAGTTCAGTCCCGATGTAAAGAAAAAAACTCTAAAATATTATACGTACACTGTTTTGCTCATTGCTTAAACCTTGTACTAGTAGATTCTTGCATTTCCCGTAAAGAGAATAGTATGATTTTTGATTTTTTTGGAACAGTTCAAATAATATACAATTTTATTGAAGGCAGTCCATCTAGACACGCGGTTTTTAAAAAAATTCAAAAAAGTGTTGGTGTAAAATTAAAGACCTTAAAATCCCTTTCGATAACTAGATGGGCGTGTAGAGCAGAGGCTGTAACAGCAATTCGAGACAACTTCTCGGTAATAATTCAAACAGTTAATGAAATAAATTATTCTACTAAGCAACCAGAAATAAAAGCTAAAGGAAAGGGTATTATTTCCCAATGTTTAAATTTTAATTTTATTATCTGTCTCGAACTGATGCATCCTATTCTACAGTTGATTGTAAAAGTTAGTAGAGTACTTCAAGATCCCGGATTAAGTATTTTGACAGCTTTGGAGGAGATTAAGTGTCTTCGTTTGGAAATAGAAAATATGCGTTCCGATAGTTTGTTTTATGATGATATTTATGATCAATGTCAGCACATTTGTGAAGAACATGGTGTAAACATACCATCAGTTAGACCCAGAAAACTGCCTGCACGTAGAGATGAAAATTGGAAAAATCAGTTTGTATTTGAGACCAAAAAAGAGGAAATCCGAGTTACTACAATGTATCCATTGATTGATTCGTTAGTACAAGGAATTGACGAACGTTTCAACCAAGAAAGCACTTCAATCATTACTGGAGTGGGGAAAATGTTGAAATTTGAATTGAACAAAGATGACATTAATTTATTGACAAATCATTTTGATTTATCAAAAGATGAATTTGTAAGTGAAATACATCTTTTGAAAGCACGAAACAAAGATGATATTCTTACTAATAAAGACTGTGCATTTTGGTTTAAATGGTTACGAGAAAATGGTGTTGAGACCATTTTTTTTCAGCATAGAAAAGTATTAAAAGGTTTCTCCGTCATACCAGTCACAAGTGCTTCGTGTGAAAGAGCTTTTTCGAAGCTAACACATATTAAAACTAAGTTACGGACGACAATGACTCAAGGACGATTGGAAAATTTAATGCTTCCGTATATCGAACAAACCATGGCAAAAAATATCTAAACGCTTTTTTACACGCCCCGACTATAGGTACTAGAGAACCCACAGCCACTACCGATTTTTCGTTTAGCCTTCATACCCGTAGTTACAAACCACGCGGCGGCTTTTTCTTTAAAATCTGCGTCTTTTGCTCCCGCTCTGCTCCAAGCACGTTCTTCCAATACACTGTCGGCCGCACTGCGATCGGTCAGAGAATTACTTTTATCGTAAGCTATATCGTGTTCCTGCACGCCGAATCCAAACCGTTATTCCCGGCAACCCGAGAGTGAGTCTTTTTTTTTAATTAGTCCCCGGCCCGCAGTACTGATAACCGGGCAGATGTAATTCAAACGGTAGACTATTTATTACGGTGTTCAGTAGACCTGCACCGCTATTGGACTTGTACTTCGAACGCGATAACATTATATGAGCACGTCGCTCGAACGTCACGCGTATTTATACAATGCGGTTTGTCGACCAAGTGATAAAGCTCAGAGTCGACAATATCGATCCACTATCGTTATGTAATAACGGAGCGTCACCGCGCGCCCCGAGACATGGACCGCTGTTTCCGAACACAATACGCGCGCTGATCGTAGGCCCGTCCGGATGTGGTAAAATAAATCTTATTTTCACGCTTTCGGTTCACGAGAACGGGATTAAATTTGAAAATGTGTATATTTATTCAAAAACGCTAGATCAAGCTAAATATGTAATGCTCGATAAAATTTTGAGCGGTGTTCCAGGCATTAAATTATATAAATTCAGCGAGAACGAAACTGTTATTCAGCCGGAAAAAGCTCTACCTAACTCGGTTTTTCTTTTTGACGACGTCATAACTAATAATCATAACATTGTTCGCTCATATTTTACCCACTCAAGACATCATCTTATAGATGTGTGTTACTTTGCACAATCGTATTTACGCGTCCCGAAACAATTGATCCGCGACAACGCTAATTTTATAGTGCTTTTCAAACAAGACGAAATTTAAAACACGTCTACGACGAGCATTGCTCTGGCGATATCAAGTACTCAGAGTTTAAAGATTTTTGCTTGGCGTGCTGGCGGGGCGGGCGATTTGAATTCGTCGTTATCAGTAGTGAAAACGCGCGTGATGACGGTCGTTATAGGCACGGCTTCGTCAAGTACGTCATTATATAAAAAGACGGCGAGCTTAAATTTGCTACATTGACTCGGGATTATGGATAAAGAGAACAACTCGACAGCATCATCGCCTACGATATTGACGGATATAATTCAAGCGAGGGCGAATATAAAAAAAAATATAACGTTAAAAACGGGCAGGTTTGAAACGGATGCGTTAATAAATAACACATTTGGCTCCATTATCGAGCCTCTGAACGAGATACGTTCGAATAACAAAAGGAAACCTTTCCAGGCCACATCGCCTCCACCCGCATCGTTACCCTAGAGGGCGGCGTCGCCATTGCCAGATGCGGATTCTATTGTGAATCGTTCCCCGCTCCAACAGACTTCGCCTACAGCGTATGTAGATTTGAATGCACGTTTCGGTCCTTGGACAAAACCAGTGTTGGACCGAATATACGGTCCAAGAAAATTATTTAACGACGCGTTCGAATTGGGCGGAAAAGAAATACAATTTTTCGATAACGTGATACTCATAGAAGGCGATACACGTACATACCCGGTGACGGCGGGACTTATCGATTTGTTATTCCTTAATTCCCCCGAGTCAGGGAAATATACTGTTATGGTCTATGAGATATCTGTAAGATATCTACAAGATATCAAGGCTAAGTTAGCATAACCATGCCTCGTGTCGAGGGCAATGCGGTTGCTACTATGACCACATTGTGTCGGAATAGTAAGCGCACCAATAATTATAGTACACTAATGATACATTTGAGATGTTATTGCACATTTTCAAATTCGTGTTCGAATTTGCAACAACAACAACAGGACAACCTGGTTTTGCCCAGAAGGCGACCCACGACGTAAACAAGAGACGCACCACAATATATAAGGGAGCCCGAAGACCAGCAACGACAGATGTACCAAAGCTATCAACAACTGAGCACTTTCACGTCACTCAGCCACTTATTTTATTTGTTACATGTATTTTATTTATATGCAATAAAGACATATTTCGTTATTAAGTTTAACTTTCATTCAAATTAACCATTTGGATTCAAATCTGATACTGGCACGCAACAATACACAGGCGGATTTAAATGCGTATAAACTGATCTTAATTCAGACATCGGCGCACAGGACGTTGAACGGTGAACGTATTCGTAAATCTAAAGGACCTAAATTTGGAATAATATCAAATTTGTTTTCGAGAAAAAATAATATTTTAACGGGTGCGAGTATTAATATACGATTACAAAAACACCAATATCACTTATTGGAACGATCCTAACGAGTTGATCGATAGACTGCGTCTATTGTATTCGTCTCTCGCTGCGGGCAACATGGCAGTTCGTAACGAGATAATATCGATTTGTGAAGAATTAGTCGAGGCTAAATTATTGAAAAAAATACCCAATGTCTAAGCGTGCGATTGCGGCGGAACTTCACGCGTCGGCCTAATCCGCGACGTTGAGTCATTGTTTACGGTAAAAACGATTTATTCCAAGCAGACCTCGTCGACATGCAACAATATTCTGCCGTGAATAAATCGTATAACTATATACTGTTTATTATTGATTGTTTTACTAAACGTTTATTTTACGCGCCCTTGAAGACCAAAAAGGGTGAGGAAGTCACTGCAGCAGCTGGTAAAATTTTCGCACAGAGCAGACCTAATCTATTACACGTTGATCAGGGCCGCGAATTTTACAATAAAAATGTTGAAGCTCTAGTAAAAAAGCACAATATAAAAATGTATGTACTATAGCGTGCATAAAGCATCGATAATAGAAAGGGTCAATCGCACGATTAAAGCTCGTATGTTTAAAGAATTCACTAGCAGAGGTTCGCACGTTTGGATCACGATTTTACCCGCTTTAGTAGACGGTTATAATAATTCAATGCATAGAACGATCGGTATGACGACGATGGAGACCGACGCTCACCCGTCACGGGTAACACTAAAATACGATGTTGAAAAAACGGGGAAAAATTTAGCGTTGGTGACAAAGTCCGCATTAGCGTGTACAAGGGTGTTTCACCAAAGGATATTTACCCAATTGGTCTACGGAAATATTTACTATTATTAAAGTGAATAAGTCTACGCCGGCAACATTTATCCTTGAAGATTATATGGGGAGCCCGATCGCCGGCGGTTTTTACGCTGAAGAAATAAGCAGGACAATGTACCCCGACGATTATCTGGTGGAAAAAGTAATTCGCACAAAGGGTCATCGTGTTTTCGTTCGATGGTTAGGCTTTTCGGACGAACATAATAGTTGGATAAATAAGGTGGATTTAAAAATATAAGCACAGTTACCGCGGTACGATGGACGCGTTTGGAGGTTCACCGACCAGTCGGTTGAATAAAATAATCGCGGATATAGAGGAAAAATACGAAAAAGAGCTCGCCTTACACGTCGATTTAATCGAGATAATCGATGGTAAAATAACGGTACTCGGCGGAAATTTTACAAAAGAGCTAGCTATACATACTTATATAATTGACACAAACGTGGAAAAAATCTCGGCACTCGTACCGTATATCGATAAATATTTTTCTCAAAACGAAAATAAAATTAAATCTTTTATAGAATCCATAGACAGTATAAATAAAAATATTAAAGATTTGAAAACTGACTTGACGCACGCATACACCAGGATAGTTATACTCGAGGATAGAATCGATGGATATCATATATATTTATATATATATTATAATATAGCTCTTGCAATAGCAAGAATTATGACTTTGGCTATTCTGGATATCCAGTGCATACTTGGTCCCCACTCAAAGTACATGATAAAAGAAAAGTCTATAGTAGACTTGGACGGGTGGGCTAGCCAACATTGATTTTTAAACATATTAGAACACGCGAAAATACGCCAAAATTCAATGCTGTCAACATGTAGTTGTATCGCAATTACCATCACTGTCACCGGTTTGCGGGGACGTCCAATATTCGGAAATAGGAAAGATTTTAACATCACTACATTTCGATTGCATTTACGTGAAAGGCGAAGAAAAACGGCAGATCATTCAAGACTTCATTCCCAATGTCAAAATCATCGAGATGGGCACAGATTTGGGCTGTCCGCGTCTCGACCAGCTACATGCGGGGCCGGGAAAAAATATACAACCGTGCTATTTATACCATATGAATTTAGGTAGCACGCAATGTACATATAATCGAGTTTTCGCATTGCTTAAATGGTTTAAAAATAATATGTAAAAATAATGTGTTATATTATTTAATTTTTGTATATAATATTTCTGAAATATATGTATATTATATTATATAATTGTGTAAAGAGTTTTATTACGCATATATCTGTGTGCGTGTGTATAACATGTATCTACTCCACATCTGGGATTGACGGTTGGTCAGCGTTACACAAACGACCTCACATTCCATAACACGATTTTTAAAAATAATTTGTAGAATAATATAATTTCATTTCTGTATACACGATATTATTATATAGTCTCCTGCAAATAGATACATACATAATATAATGCCCACGAATGTCGAGTTTTTCACACAAATAAGCGTATTCATTAGCCACATCTGGACAACCCTACAGGCGGTGTGTAAAATACCATCATCTGGCGGCGAAGGTCAACCCGTCATTCGCTTGTGATCGTAGCGACATATTCCGATTACAACGCGCAGGATCCGCTAAGCGGATGGCCCTTTTCGTCCGTAATATGCGCATATGCGTTTATCAATCGATGTATCCGCTCGATATTGTACACGTCGATAGATTATGGTGGGGATGTCTGCTGATAATAATTTTAGACGAGCGGGCATCGGTCAGTGAATATTAAATCAGTCGTATTTTCTCAACTATTCGAAGCAGTCATCTCTTCATATTATCGTCCATCTACACTACAGTCTAGATTTTACAACATCTCCGTTCAAATAAAATGAGTTTTGTTTAATAAAAAATAATATTATTATTATATGCAATCGAGTGTAATGTCTATAATTTTTAAAATATCATTCGTTTGTATATATTATATGAAACTAACAGGAGTTATATTTTTCAGTTCTGAATTCATTCTCTCACCACATTCAACAACGTCAATATCCGCAACTATACGATCTACTAAAAATACAAGTGACTTCGGTTCCGTACATTCATCAGATAAATACCGTGAACTTAAAGTGCGTTAATTTTAAGTCGAATAAAATAATTAAATATTTTTTAAAAAATAATAAAAATATCTATTCATGCATAACGACATGCGCATACACACGCGTTTACCAAATTTATTTTTATCTAACATTTACTGTTTCTGTTCTCAGTACGATTATGGCATTTTTACAATCGCTAAAGGCTCAATTGAACTCCGTCAACCTTTCTGTCGGGGAACTACGCAAAGACGTTCGTTACCCCATAACACAGAAATGTCGAGACGAAATTTGGTACTGCAGTGTCCTGCATATTATCGGACCACGATGGCGCCGGTTCAATAAATATATTTCTACCCAAGGCGATCCGGATGAACGATGTGGATATTGAAACATATAATTTAGGCGTTGTACCTCCTGTTAGTCTCATTTATAAGGGATTGAATAGAAGGAGCTTTATCGTAGATTTTGAATGAAATCTATAATCGAAATCCTCTATGAACGGTTATCGATAATTTTCTATTACTATTATTTAATTGTTTTATTATTTTTAATAAAAAAAAAAAAATTGTAAGTTTATTCTTATTTATATTTTATCTCAACCCTATATAATGATAATAATTTATTCGTAATAGTATAAAAGGTTTAGTTATAAGGTTTCGATATTTCTTAATATGTATATCTTAACATGTATTTATACGCATTTAGGAGTTGTATAATATAATTATATATATTTAGCGTGTTGAATAATTATTCTAGCAAAGATGAGATGGTTAAAAAAAAAAAATATGTTTTTATTTTCATTTTATCTAGATCCTATAGTTTTAAGGGACATATAATATAATAATATACATTTAACAAGTTATATAATTATTTTGTCCAAGCAATGAGTTGGTTTTAAAAAATATATTAACATCGGTATTCTATAAAATAATATTTTATTTACATAAAATTAAATATATTACATTTTAGTGTTAAATTCAGATATTATTTTCTTTTTCTAATGTGGGGTATTTTCTTTACGGGGAATATCTTCCCACTCAAAGTCACTCAAATGAAATGATTGCGCGTCATCTGAAAATATGATACGTAATTTAAAAAAAAAAAAATATATAATAATTTTATCTATAATATTAAGACTCACTTAATATTTCTCTATCGTTGGGGAATTGTGCAGATAATAATTTTAGGATGGACGGTGAATTCCAGCTCGACATCTCCTGCGTAGACTGTTGCAATGGCGGACTTGAATCGGGTGATTTCCACGGAAATTGTTGTCCGGCGTGAAACCCGAGCGAATAATCGACGCTGGGTTCACTGTGTTCTGCAGCTACAGTAAGCATGAAGTCACGCGGATCATAAGACTCGAGGAATAATGGTGGCGACTTAAAATAAAATAAAGTTTAATTTAAGTAGTAGTATGAGGTGTGGTACAAAATGATGATAAAAAAAAAAATAATAATAATAGTTGAAAAACTTACCACGCATCGTTTCTTAGGGATATGGTCGAAAAATGAGCACTCTGACATATTAATATATTATTATCACACGTTCGAAAATACTTGACTCTAAAGACTGACTGATGAAGAAATGACCATCCATGTTCCTGTAGGTATGTTGACATATAAATCCCCATCCACGTCTTATCACACAGCGACTGAGTGGGGATTTTTAAAATAATAATAATGTAGGAGCCCTCACTCGGGACTACCCGAAGGACCACTCGACATATTATCGAGAATATTATACAAATTGGGGGCATTGGCCATAACCTTTAAACGCCGTAAATGGCAATAGATAGGCAACCCTATGCCTTCGCCTGAATATTGGCAAGTCGGCAACCTAATGTCCACTGACCGAACGAACGGGAGAGAACGGGAGGGAATTTAGGACAAGTACAAGTTGATTATGGGGAGGGGGCTCGGTGGTCGGATCGATATGGTGCAATGATCACCGAGCTTACACAATTAGGGACAAAACTTAAAATACTGAGGTCTTGAGATGCTGACGACGAGGTTGCTGATCTGGACGACCTGGGCGGCCTCCCACACACCACGGCGAGTGCTGGCGGTCTTACGCAGGAGATGAACAGCACGATGAGCAGACGAAGAGATCGTAACCGATGAGTATGCGATGTATAATGTACTAACCTTCAGTAGGAGTCGATGTAATGACATTCACACACGACAAATCGGTTGATGAGGAAGCTCGCAACAAATAAAAACTCCAATAATTTTATGCCTGGATGGCGAGACAAGTATAATGAAATTCGTGTCGCATTGACAACGAATATAAATAATAAGTACAACAATGTAGAAGCAATAATTGCTGTGTTGGTTGCGCTCAATGCGACTTACAATACAAAAAAAAGCTCAGCAAACTGTGAGAGAGAAAAACAATAAACAATAATAATAATAATAATAATTAGGGCGTTGGCCGCATAATAATAAAAACAATGATAAGAATAAATAATGATATAAACACAAAAAATGATAATGGACAGCAATCTGACCAATAATTTACATAGATAACATAATATACGACAACGATAATAAATGAACAAGACAATTATAATAATTCAACAAGTAACTATATATGGGGAGTGGATGAAAGAGAAGGGAAACGATTAAAAGGAAGAAGATAAGGAGACTGGTCGTCGTCGGGCATGGACACTTGGTTGCGCTAATTGTTTGGCGCGAACAAATAATATTACCGAAATCGTGAGATTTGTCGGGCAAGTGTGTGTACGAGTGTGCGTGTGGTGATAAGGACGATAAGGAGTAATGATTAACTTCGCCCCATCACGTGTACATATATTTAGTCGCAGTGAGTATAGGAACGCAGCTGTGCGTATAAGGGGTATTGTATAGTTTATAAATATATTTAACTCGATATAGTATGAGTTGAAATACTAGGGGTAAAGCATAACTATAATATTACTTTTTAAGGGGTTATGTATATATTATATATATATTTTACTCTATACTATACAATATACATATTACGTCGAAACACCACGATCGACATTATAACTATATGATTCATAAGAATACTGAAATGGAAATAATAATAATAATTTAAATAAACGGTGTTAATATATTTTAACATCTTACAATACAACGAATTTTTATACATTTAAATACACATGCGCGGTTATTTCACAATTATATAATATAATATACAGATATTTTATCAGGTTAATATGTAATAAATGTGTGATAATTTAACAATAGAAATATTAACAACAATAAATCAGTATTTCGCGAGATAGTGACCGTGCGCCAGAGTCGTGATATTATCCGGCAACACATACCGCTTATCGTCTGCTCTGTTTAAGACGAGCTTCATAGTTTTAATAGTGCGCACTTCATGCTTAAACGATCGTATAGAAACATTTTCTCTATACGGAGTAAAAGGCATGTGGCTATAACAATGTGCCGGGGATGGTGTGACCGCCGTCGACGGAGACGCAGCAGGCGTTGAGGCAATTCGATGTATTTGGGTGACAGCTTTCAGTGCGGAATCGGCTGCGATCATTTTCTCCACGTTACCGTCGAATTCATCGTCGCACTCGTACGATTCTACATCGTCGACATCGTCGGCAAACAAGCATCGCTTATGTTTATTGTCACGTGCCTCATAACACCTTTCGCGCGAATGCAGACTTCCTGTTCCACGTCGTAGGCGTATGATTTAGCACGCAGCTCTATGTACTAGTAAACGGTACGGCCATTGGTCTCGTTCTTGAACAGGCCTGGAATCCGTTTCCTAGCAGTCGAATAGCACTTGTGGTCGTTCGGTAAATTCGAGGTATCCATAAACCGCATAAGATTTGGATTGTCTATCAAGTCGTCGTAAAAATCATTCGTCACCACACGATAGAATAGTGAATCTGAAATATACAATAATAATAATAATAATAATATAATATAATATAATATATATATTGTTATTCAAGACTTCATATTGTATACACACCAGTATTGGTGTACAGCAAATCAATCTTATCGCCGTAATGTCGCTTCATGACATCATAATGAAATCCGTACATTAAAACTTTACTGAGTTCTAGTACGGAAAATCCTATATAGATGGGCTTACAGAAATCCACTTCACTGTTATGCTGGATAACCACCGAGAGATTCTCACCATAAGTAGTGCAATACTTGAACGTCGGACGGTTTATGAGCTTTCGCATTCTGACGGGACACGATACGAGTTCCAAATTAAATCTTTTCCGCATGTTTTCAATCGTCTTACCTATATACATGTAATAAAAATCGAGTTGATATAATTTATAAAAAATTCGTAAATTGTGAAATAAATTTATAAAAAAACGTACCGAACACCGAATTATTTAGATCCTTAAAGAATTGTTCTTCGAATTTGTTAGCAGCCTGCTTCCGTAATTCCGTGTTCACATTTATGTACGGGGATAGCCACGGAGATTGGCGGAACTCCAACACTCTGTGAGTCTGAAATGTACGAAAAAGTTGTAAGACACGATCCGTATACACATAATAATAATAATTTTAATAATCACTTTTTCGACTAAAACACCGTGGGCCATGGCCTGTTTTAAATTCATATAATGAACCACGTAGCGTTCTTTCCGCAAAAATGTGACCATCAACTTTCGGACGCTCGATCCGTGCGGTATGCTGGCGTGGGGCAAGAACGGCATATCGTTGTGAGCATCGTGCAGGTGTTGCGGATACGATATGTCGACTTCGTAAATTCTACCCACATCGTCCGTCTCGCTCATCCACTCTAGCTGGGCTAGCGCGACTTCCGGATTCCCCGGGTACCATTCGAAATCGCTAATCGGCATATATTTGCACATTGAGTACCCGTACAAATTGTTTGCTAAATATATAAGGAAAAAACATTGATTCACGCATATTATACAACTTATATTTTATAATCACCATCTAGGTATATGAGGGACGTGCTGGGTTCATAGGCATTGTATCCGGGCGTCTTAGTATTGTTGGCACGCGCGTGGCGCTTACTAGCCTGAACCAGTCCACCACGAGTGCCCGACTCGATAAAAAGAACTTTCTCAAAGTCCGTCAAAAGTGAAAGTTGAACTTTCGTAAACTTCAGCATGCAATCGAAACTGAATCCGGGCGACGTGTAGTAATGCGCAGGGTCCAGGTGATATGTGGCCATACATATATCCCTGAAATTCTCGAACACGTCGGCGCTTATCAGCACGTCGATTTTCAAGTACAAATCGCTGTAAGCGCCGAGCGTCGTACAGCCGAAATGATTCCAAACCCGTAATGCGTGATTGTAATCCACGTCGCTCACGTGCGTCTCCGTCAACGCGCTATAGAATTGAAACTTATCCGGTAGCGACGTAGCGTCCAATTTATCCCACGAATCTGTATATTCATATGGATATACGCCTTTCCTCGTGGCCAACGCCATCTCCGAAGGGTTGAACACTTTCGAGACTTCGCGGAACTTATCGAGGTTCGCGGAGGAGAGGTTCTCCGCCAAGTTTGTCAAGCTCGTCGCCATGAACCGACACGTATCCACAAACCTGACGGAGAACGAGTTGTTTATATATTTCGAAAATGAAATATACTTCTCCTCGGTGTTCGCAATTACCGATATTCTGTTATTACCAGCGTCCGGCAAGTTTGTCACGATAAAATGTGCGTCGTAGTTGGAAAGATTATGCAGGAAGCACGGGACGAATTTAGGTGTTTTTAATTTGAGATTGCACGTGTTACATAGTGTTTTTAGAAAACGACCCGACAAGTGATCGTGATGTGCAGTTTTACAGTTTTGTTCGCCAAACGAGCAACCGCACAAGTCGCACAGCGTCTTGCTATCGTGCACGCGGCAATCCTCAACACTCATAATAATCGGTACATTTACTTCTTTATATAATCTGGCTATCTTATCGGCCACATCGATGACAGCGTGGACAAAACGCGCTGCCACATCGTCCTCGGTCGCCGAGCCGCGAAAAATGACGGGAGCTCTCGGTATGTCGAACTGTTCGAACAAATCTGACGGTACCCCCTCCGCTGCGACGACGAGGTAGCCGTAACTCATGGGATGGTGTTTGTGTATCGCCGTAGTATTAACGCCGTATCTCCGGTCTGTTTTCAGTAATAAGGCTTCAAAGTCGGCATACACTACGAACGGGAGACGTTCCGTCTTAGACCACGCCTTGAACTCGAGCGTATCCCCCTCTTTCGGCATCAGAGGCAATCAGGAGTGTTTTTAGCGATCACTATTTTAAAAAACAATTTAATTAATAACCACGAGCAAATTATTGACGTTCCTCATCATATGTGTAAAATTCTAATTTTACACAGAAAAAAACTGATTTAACTACTCTTATTGCGACGAATTAGTTTTTATACTTGTATAATATATACTTAAAAAATGTGTACTTACTATGATAGTTTTGTACGTGGATACTGAGTTTGTCCCGCCGGGTGAACGTCTTGAAGCATATCCCGCACGAATTCGTCGATCCGTCGTGGGCTTTAGCGTGTCTATTCAGATCGCGCTTATGAACGTACACTTTTTCACATGATACACAGTTAAACATTTTTAAAAATTTAATATAATATTTAAAAGAGTGAGCGAAGTAATACGAATGTACAACAGTTGACGTTGAACTGCACTGACCGTCTGTGGCACACATGCGGCTGCAACACATGCGGCTGCGACACATACGAATATTTGGTGCGCGGGTTGACGGGCGGGTTGTGAAGGGTATTCGTAAACATCAGCACGATGGTCGGTATCTGATAACTGGAGATAACGTTGTATACTGTGGATAACTATTCGAATATTTTAATTTACATTATTATTTTTATTATGAATAATTTGCTTGGCTAGCATTCCTTACGAATTGTCACCATATAGTCGTCAGTTGCTGGTAGTCCGTCGCACTGATTAGAAGCGTATTATCCGCGTTTAAACGTTAACGGATAGAACACACTTTCTACGATTTAAATACAATTATTTTTTATACGACGCATTACAATGAATTTATTAAAATGCTCCATCGGTTGTCGATCACTAGTGCATTTGGTACAAGAGAACACGGTGTAACGTCTCACACAATCTTGTACCCAGGTTCGGTTTGTGGAGCGTACCCTGACGAAAATGGTAAGGTCGCCAACCCGCAGCCGAGATTTGGAAACCGGAGCATGCGGGATTTTATAATAGTATGTGGATAAAAGGAAGGAAAATAAATAAAAAAATAGTTATTAACACATTGTTTTTGGGGATGGTTATTCCGTAATATTTATATAATAATTAAAGAAAAATATGAATGGTACGTTATGGCCAAGAAAAGCCACACGGCATAAAAACTTCGCCTCAAGTAAAGGTCACGCAAAAAAGAATAATAATAATAATTTAAATATAGTAGCACATCATACTAGGGCACGGCTCCGAGCATCGGTTACCGGCGCGTATATAACAATAATAACAAATATAAGATAGTTGTATATCTAGTTTAATATTTAATTTAATATTCAATACCGGCCAAGGTATTTATTTTGTATATAATAATAATAATATAATATATCACCAAAAATGTCCAGTGGCTGGAGAGTCGTCTCCGAGACCCCTCGGTGATGGATTTTGACTACTCCAACATGTTGTTCAATGGAGTGGAACAATACAAGTGACAAGATAATACGGCCATTAGCTTTATCATGCACATGATAACTTACATCGACGACGTTACCTAATGGTTATGTCATCATACTTGGCCGATATAATAGAATATATATATATATATATAATATTTTAATTGGTAACACTAATTAATATATTGGTGTCCGGTCACTCCGGACCACGGGTACTAGGAATAGTGACAGTATGTGTGTGCACATCATTATAACTTGGTGTCGTCTTCGGGCAGCAGCAGAGGGGCCCGCGGGACGAAGAGCACAATCGCATCATATTATATGGGTTAACGGAATAGAAATATATTACATTGGATTTTGTCCGTTACAACGGATCCGGAATATCCTCAGTATACAAGCTTTTTATCGAGGTTGAAAACATTCGATTCACACCCGCCTCGATCGTATCAAGATAAATATTCACTGGCTGAATGCGGATTCATTTATTCCGGAACTAAGGATTTGGTACAATGTTACTACTGCGGTCTATTGCTGGTAAATTGGGAGGAAAATGATGAAGTTTGGCAGCAGCACGCCGTGCATAACCCTAAATGCGTATATGTGTTATTATATAAAGGCGCTCAATTTATTTCGAATATTCAAAATGAATTTAATGACATTCGTAATAATCGCGGTAATAGTAATGATCGAGTCCATAGATGTAAAACGGAATCGTATGATGTCGTCGGATAACATGTAGATTATTCATGCCGGTTATAACACGATAACCTGTATATTTTTATTGAATAAACATCTAATTATATTAAACGATTCAATAGCGTTAGTATTTGACTCCGCATCCTACTAAAAGAATGCATGTATGTACATGTTTTACACATTTATGTATATGTTTTATACGTGTATGTATATGTATTATACGTGAATGTATATGTTTTACACATTTATGTATATGTTTTATACGCGAATGTATATGTTTTACACATTTATGTATATGTTTTATACGCGGATGTATATGTTTTACACATTTATGTATATGTTTTATACGCGGATGTATATGTTTTTATACGTATATGTATATGTTTTATACGTGTGTGTACTCACGGCGATCGTGGTACAAGTGGCGGGGTTTTAGCGTGATTATATGGAGATATCGTACTGATGCGAGGCGAAAAAGCGTCAGTCGCATGTACGGATAGATGGCGCCACCGTCGAAGATAACATGATAACGTGATAACACATATCGTATTTAGCAGCTGATACTAGGCGGAAGAACCGCGTCAGCCAAATGTTCGGACAGATGGCGCCACCGTCGACGACGTCGATAATAGAACATGATAATAGTGTGATGGGCAGGGCGACGGTGACGCGGTATGGGCGGCGGTGCTCAGATTACGTAGTGTATAGGATGGGGGCGAGGAGAGGGGGTGGCGCAGTATGGGCCAGAGTGGCCCGATGACGTGTTGGATAGGACTGGGGGTGAGGAGAGGGGTGGCCCATAGTGTATATGGGGCGGGAGGGGGAGGAGGTGGCGCAGTATGGGCGGCGGTGGCCCGATGATGTAGTGGATAGGGGGGAGGGTGAGGAGAGGGGGTGGCGCGATGACGTAGTGTATATCGGGCGGGAGGGGAGGGGGTGGCGCTGTGTGGCGCAGGGTGGCGCAATACAGTCGGTGGGGAGGTGGTGAAGCAGGGGGGACCCAGTACCGGCTATTTCACCCTACTGATATTAACTATATATATAATTAAAATATCAGAAGACTTATTCCATCATGTTAATATTAATATAATTTTCCTATATTACTCATTATATTATTGTTAATGGTTATGTCATTTAAACATCGTTCTATATTATATTCTATTTTACATTTCTACATTTTCCACAAACGTTCGGTTTTGAGCCTGAACTTTTATTCTAAAAGTTTTGCACCCCTCATGACTACAATACATGAGCACATTGCAATGGTTATTAAAATATTTAACCCTTTTCGCATTAATAACACGCGTATTGTTCACAGTTCTTATGCGCTTTCTGAACATAATAGGACATTTAGTCTTATCTAAAAGTTTTTTACTGTTAACATGTGTATATAACATATGGGACCACTCATCATATGAAAATGTTAAAATTCCTTCAAAAAATGGACATTCATTGCTGTTATATTGTTTTGGAAAACAATTTTTTTGTTTCCAAAGGCAGCACAACACCAGACTTAACCGGAGTTTTCTTAAAAAATGCATTTCTAAGGGGACTTGCCACAAGTCCAACACCTTTTCTGCATTCTAATTTACTTGGTGTAACAAAATCAGATTCAACGATTATGTTTTCTGTTAGATTTGGAGTACTACTAAGTATTAGTGGATCCTTTATCGTCCAATTATAATCACTTTGGGGAGATACACTGGTGTATTCAAGTGAAACATAGTCATTTTGCACAAGCTCAGGCTCTGTGTAATCAGAATATGAAGTGCAATTTTCAAAACTATTATTTTTAATACCAGAATTTTCATTAATATAAGCAGTATTTGAATCTATATGGTTTGTGTCATCTGATGGATTGCACAAAGACACATTGAAGTGTTTTTTACATTTTTGATATACTCTATTACGGTGAAAACTATCTGCAGGGGCTTTAATGATTCTGCATATATCATTTAGAATTTTGTTATTGTAATTTAAGAAATCACAAGATGTATAGTTATACTTTTCAATACATTTTATTATTGTACTATTAATTTCTGACACATTACATATATCAATATTGTTCATACTTGTAATACGTTTACGAAGAGATGAAGTGTTTCTATTGATAGCATTTGCAATTGTTTTTTTTAAACTACGATCATTTTCTTTATTAAAGATGATATTGCAAATATTAGTTACACAACTGTCAGAAACTGAGACATTCCCAAAATTTAACTTTGGATATTGGATCACAATATAATGAGCTACCTCATCCAATTTTTCTTTTAAACTCATTTTAAAGCTTATAAGTTGTTTTATGTATGAATTAAAAAAACGTCCACACTTTTATCTGTCTGAGTAAGATCTCTTTGACTATTTTGTGTCGGAATTAACAATTCGTCGGCACTTTTAGATGTCTGAGCTTACTCTTCGACAATTTTGTGTCGGAATTAATAATTCGTCGGCACTTTTAGCTGTCTGAGTGAGACCCTCTTCGACAACTAAGATTATAACTAAAACTACAACTAGAACTACAACTAATTTTTTTTTTTTGTCAACTACAACTACCACTAACTACTTTTTTTTTAAAAAAACTTCAGCTACAACTAAAACTACCACTACAACTTTTTTTTTTTGGGGGGGGGAGCTCCCGTTAAAACTACAGCTAAAACTACTTTTTTTTTTTTTTTTTTAATTACAACTACCACTAATACTAACTACAACTAAATAAGGCAATGCTACTGTACGGAAATCGGTCGGGAAAAGCAGGATCACAACACCTGAAAAGTTTAAAATAGATAGACTTTAATTTTTAAAACTACAAAAATATATTATATTCAAAATTATACGCTTCTATTTCAATTTGCCATTGAACTTGTGAATACTGTGACAATAGCAGACATAGTTATGACAATTAAAATAATTTAAGCATACAAATATTAAATAAGATTATAATTATTATTTATTACAAACCGTTACAAACAGATACAAATGTCAAATATTTTAAGTGCAAATCGATTATGATACTATGATAATTAGTTCATATTTTAACAAACCTAATAATTTAATTAATTAGTTATAAGTTAATTTCATAATTTATTTATTCTAAAAAAATAACCATGTCTGTACTGACAAGTAACACTTTTTCAACATATAAATAAGTATATAAATGTATTTATTTATTTATTTATCATATAAAATTAAATGATTATACAAAAGTATTGTGTTTTATAACAGATTCAATGATGATTTCTTGTCATAAATCATGATGCTTTAACAATAAATGTAAATAGCAGGGCTGGAATGGATAAATGATTTATTCTTGTCATCAAATTAATTTTATAACAGCATATGCGTTGAAATCCACTATTCATGCTGAAACTCAATTATTATTACATAGTAATTATTCAATGAAATATTACTGTACAATTGACCATAGGCAAAACGACGGGCCAGGCAGTCAGGCCATGGCCTGATCTAATAATACTGACTGGATAACACTCATTTAATAAAAAATAACAATTTTAATCAAAAACTTATTTTGTAATTATAATTTTTTTTTTTGATATTTATCATTTGGCCTTTCCTTATGAAATTATCTAGTTTCGCCTATGCAATCGACAATGATGTTTATGTAGTATGCAATACACTTCTTGGTATATAATACTAAGTGATACACACATAACTATGTAACTGTAAGAATATAGTTAATAACAAATTAAAAGACATTTAAACACTTTACAACACTACAACAAATGACATACCTTAGGTATTAATCAGTCCCTAAAATATTCAAATTTTTGTACTACACACACACCTAGTATTAAATCGGTAAAATCTAAATAAAAAAGCGGGCAAGTGGGTACCGCTCTGCTGTACATTAGGTGCCTTCTGGATCACTATTATATATTATAGGAGGGTTAAATTTGAATCCAATGATAATTATCATTGTATACGAAAACGATTCTGAACGAAGATGATTTGTCAGCCTAGGATAATTTTCAGTGGTTGGTAAAAAAGGTGGTTTATGTCTTAATGGCCTGAATACGTCAAAATTTAAGTTATTTTATAATTATTGTAAGCTAAACTTATGAACTAAACCTTGTATTAAATTTTCAACTCTTAGATACTTATACAAAAATATATTTATGAATTATACCAACCTACAAAATAGTTTGCAAATATTCATGATTTTGACGAATTTTTGTTAATATTTGAACTTCAAATGCTAATTAAAAAAAATTGTGCCTATCTATTCTTATAATTTCTTAATCACTATAAGAATAACCTATGAGGAACATTGTATTAAATTTTCAAGTATTTTGATAGGGCCAAAAAAATTTAATCGACACTTCAAAAATATTTTTTCAGAAAAATTGAAAATTTCAGTTGTCTATAAATAGCTCAAAAAAAGTCAAACTATTTTGAAATTTAAATCACCTAAAGAAAACTCAAATCTAAATAACTGGTAAAATTTTCAAGTATCTACGACTTATACTTTTTGTTTAATAACAAATATTAAAATCGTTTTAGGATAAATCGTTATCGTTACGCTATTTCGTTAAAATTTAAAATTCAAACGCACTTAAAATTTTTCCTATAATGATGCTTCGAGTTTTCTCTATAGATACTTGAAGGAAAACTTATGAAAAATCTTGTATTAAATTTTCAACTCTTAGCTACTTATACAAAAATTTTATGAATTATACCTACAAAATAATTGCAAATATTCATGATTTTGATGAATTTTTGTCAATATTTGAACTTCAAATGCTAATTAAAAAAAATTGTGCCTATGTATTCTTATAATTTTTTAATTACTATAAGAATAACCTATGAGGAACATTGTATTAAATTTTCAAGTATTTTGATAGGGCCAAAAAAATTTTATCGACACTTTAAAAAAAATTTCTCAAAAAAATCGAAAATTTCAGTGGTCTATAAATAACTCAAAAAACATCAAAATTTTATGAAAAATTAACAGCATATAGATAATACTGACATAAACATTTGGTGAAAATTTCAAGTATTTACAGTGATTAGTTTTTGAATTACAACCATAAAAAAAATTCGATTTGGTCGAAAACTGGTTTTGCGTAAAAATTCCCATTTTTCCGTCATTTTTTTTTTGTTTTTCTCGATGTTTTTGAAAAATGTTGGAAAATGTTAACTTTTACTTCTATAATGCATCAAGGATATTCACTTTTACATCGGAAACCACCCCATAGTTTGAAATTGGAGCATTATTTCGACTAGTTATGCTGTACACAGACACAAAAACAAAAAAAAAAAAAAAACACACATCATTGTAAAATCAATACATTCTTCACTTCGTTCAGAATCTGAAATTCAATGCTCTATAAATACAAGCAGCAATATTATACTTCTTCAACTCAAAACAATATGTAGGTATAAATATATTATTTCATTATTGTTAACACAATTATTAAATGATTATTAATTATTTATATATTAGCTTACGCAAATTAATAGTACCTACAACTTTAATCATTTTCAGCAATATTTTTACTAGAATTTAGGTAATTCTAGTGTTGAACTAGGTGTTGAAGTTACCACAAACAAGCATTGTATCAACTAATAATAAAAATTTGCAATCAATTACTTTGAGTTTTGGATTAAATCCAAATTGTACTTTTTTATTTAAATAAATTTTAATAGTATTTAACAAACTCGAAGTAAAAAAAAAAAAATGTGAAATAAAAATATTGTTAAAAACAAATGATATTTTTTTCATTTATAAAACTAATTTTTAGTCAACCAGATTTAAAATAAATTCACTTTTGTACAAATTAATTTTATAAAAAAAAATCTGAAATTTTAAATATATTAATTAATAATTACTAGACAATAATTTATAAAAATAATTATCATATGACATAATATTGCATATTCACAAAAAATATTATATAACTATATAGTATATTATAAACGGAAATGTTATAGGGGTAACCTCGTCATTAATAAAAGAAAAATATAACAATTATTTAGCCATTTAGGTACTCAGTATCCCGCCATACACGGTTGTAATGTTTGTAGACTCATTAGTCATTACTCATTACCTAATCATTATTAATATTATTACTTATTATTATATTTTGTTCATTCATAGAATTACTCAATTACAGAGATAACTTGCCCGTCGGTGTAAATAATTTAAACTCGTATAATAGAGTGATAGTTCATGGTTCATCGTATTTACTTTTAATTAAATAAATACCTGGGACACAGATTCATTTTAAATTTTCAATAAACCACCTAATAAATGCGGGCTCTAATAGAATAGTGGAGTAGTGGACATAAAGTCATAAACAAAATATAGTCTGTTGAGTCTCGTATGTCTCGAGTCTGTCCCTTGTCGTCGAAAATTATTATTCACATTCTAATTTTCATAGTTTCATACTGCTTTCTTTAGAGCTGCGAGGTTTATTCGTCAATTGTCGTTTACCATTACGTGTTTTTTTTTTATTTATTTAACAGAAATAAGTACTTAAATTAATTTTGACTGTTAATATTATTTTCAATTTAGTTACCTATTGTTTGAATAAAAAAAAATAATAAAATAATATGGATAACTTAGCTAATAGTGAGTTATCTTCTTCATAGTTTAGACAAGCGGAGTAGTGGACAAACATTGATACGGTACAAACACCATATAATAAACTAAAACGGCCGTTCTCACGGCCAAAATATGATTGAATAATAAACAAGTGTTAGGCAAAGAAACTCAACACACATGATAACACAAACACATATGAATAATGCGAGTTTTCACAAGCAAGTTTCACACTAAAGCCGAGGGAAAACAACACGGTTGGCATCTAGCGACCTCATGAACGATGTCAGTTTCACTCGTCCAACGGTACGATCAGATCCAATGACACACGTACAAAGGTCGGTCAAACCGTATAAATATGGGTACATTGACCGACCAAAGAACAACTCTTTCTCCACGCTTCAAGCCATCAAGACCTGCGTAACAGCACACCTTCGACGGCCAGAGGTAAGGAGAAACCACCGCGTATATTTACGAGACCAGCCATCACATTCCGACGACAACCGACACTAGCGCGACGACCAACAGCGCCGAATCATCATTTACACCGCTCGTCCATAACCCAGACACCCAGAAGTCGTCGTGACACCAGACCGACGTTTTCGACGTTACGGCCAACGGCTCCGTGACTGCGGCTTGAACACCGGCCATAGAGGAGCATCGTCTCATTACGAGTCCAGTCATACCAGATAGTGACGCACACATAAAAAGTCCCCCCAAGCGCGCCTGCTTAGGCCACGCTACCTGGACGGACCCACGAACCGACGCCACTTACTTGAGCGGGCCGGACGTGACAATCCGTACCTCCACCCAGAATTGTATAAAACATAAATATTCCGCAAAGTGTCAAATGGTCTCGAACCTATAGTCCGTACGGTCTCGGGTTCGTGAATCATATCCCTATAATTATAATTGATTTTAATTTATATAGAAATAAAAACAGGCTGATTACTCAAAAAATCGTCAGCGTTATTTTTACACGGAACGGTGACACGCCACAGCGTGTACCGTTACAACATTTTGCGGGGTAACCCCGTACCACTCCACTCCGCGCAGATAAACATTAAATACATATAACTCATAAACTACTCACCCTAAATTTGATTTTTATGTATCGAATTACTCAGAAACTTATTCTGCTTTGGAATATGAAATTAAAAATCTATGTTGTCATTCAAAAAAATAAAAAACTTAAAAAATTATAAGGATAAAAAATATTTAAAAATATAATTTTTTTATAAAAACGTTGTTTGATAAAAAAATCACCCTCTATATATATTATATTATATAATATAAAGTTATAATATTGATTATTAAATTTTCTTAGAAAGGTAATAATTATTTGACAGTCATCATCATGCAAAAGTGAACCTATAATGTTTATAATCTACAATGATTATACTAACTACATTAATTTAAATTTTGGCGCGTATTCTCGGATAATGCGGATAGAGTGACGTAGCATACATGCGCAGAACCAAGATGAGAACATACCAGTATATCAGTATATTTAGCCATGTCCCCATAACCCGCATTACCATGAGCCTGAGCCCATGACCCGCTTAGCCTAACTATCCCGCAGACCCCTCCGCCCACTACGTGTGTGACGTATTTTAAATTGACCTCCACTGCCCCCTCATCTACCCCCACCACATGCTGCAGACCCCGCCACTACGTGTGTGACGTATTTTTACACCGCCGCCGGGATTATCAAGTTATCAATTATGCTTATCATATTATTGTACACACATCATATTATTGTACATACACCATGTTACCGTGCATACATCATATTACCATACTCACACCATATTACCGTACACATCATATTTATATACATATTATATTCGAGTTATTATGCACATGCGCAGAAGAACTATTTTATCATATTATTGTACATATATCTCAGTCACCAGTTACATAATGTATCCAACAACGTCTTTAATAACGTTTTTCCATCAGATAATGCAAAAAAAATAATAATCTGGTGTTAGAATCGAACCGGATATGAACTATCTCTGTCGTCATATTTGCCCCACTTCAACTCTAACTCCATTGATGATTATTGTTAAAACTTTTATATATAAAGTATTTTATTGTAACAAATAACGTCTGGTCAAATTAAAAAGCATCGTCAGTTGAAATATGAGGAATTTATTCCATTACATCGACATTCATCGACATGTCCGAGCAGTCTATTGTTATTTACATCTATAAGATATGTATAGTCTTTTGTGTATTTAAATCCCGAATTATGAGTCACATATCCATCCTTTGTCATTGAGGAATTTACCCCTACCTAATAATGTCTGAAATTCACATATGCTTGGCTCTACAAGAGCAGACAACCATTCAGTCTGTCGTCAGCCTTATACTGTTTCTCACGTCTCAACCGTTCTCTCGCAGTTTTTATATTTTTTTTAGAGTTAAATATTTTTATAAGTGATTTAATATGACTGGATCAATTTCTGATAACGCTGACTTGTACAAAAAGAAGACCTTTATTTATATGCCACCAACACCATGTAGTGAGCCGGTCCTGGTGTAGATGGCTCAACACGATTTTACGACGAAGTCCACTTTGTCGTCTATCTTCTTCGGAAAGCGTAAGAAATTTGTAGTAAATAAACAACCCGGTTTTTATAAGTTTGAAAATCTAGTTATTTATTAACTGAGACAGAGTAAAATAATAATATTAACGACTAGCCCGATTTGTTGTTAAGTATAGAACAACGGCACCGGTCTATGCGTACTTGAGGCTTAACTATGTCTGAATCTTAATACTACCACAACCTTTTTATATAAAACTAATCATGGACGTAGTCCCCGAATATACGTGTGTGTCATGGTAAACCGGAACACAAGTTTCGCGTTTACTACGACACGATTATTAAATGCGTATTAGCTTTCTAAATATTCATATAACTAGCTCTATAAATAATATAAATAATATACGTATCTTAATTCTACGAATTCATATAACAAGAATATAATACTAGATCTATAAATTGGATATATTAAATTATTGAAAATAGTATCAGCTCAAAGGTAATAAAAAATAAAGTAATAAAATAGTAATATGGTCGGATTACTACAACCACCAGCTGAACTCATCGAACCTACTAGCTACACACTTGACTTTGCAGCCCGTAAGTTTATACATATTGGTATTGATCCGAGTGAAAAATTACAAGTCGTTGTTCATTTATTAACTCCATCGCGGTACGTGCATATTACTACAGGCTTTATAAAAAAAATATTCGGGTTCATGGGGCATATCTTATCGTTCATATCAGGCACACCGCACAAATATAAACGAGTTATATTTTATGAAGATGCAGAAATAAAACTATCGAGTATGATGTACAGTGGAGAAAATGTGTTGGTAATCGATACAAAAAATCGTGATGGATGTAGAGTACTGTTGAATCGGGGCGACCTTCTTCGACTTCAATATCTCGAATGTTCTATTTTCGAAAGCATCGTGCGAAAAGAAGTATTCATCGCTCCGTTAGTTATAAAACAATATGAAGAAATTGTCGAGTACCACGACAAGAAATTTAGTCAACATAAATCACCGCCGAAAACTGTTGATGAGATGGTAGTTTTCATTAAGAACATACAAGACGATCGAGTCGTTAAATCTATACCAAATTTGTCCAATCAAATACAGATATGTGCAGCCGAACAATTAGCTGAATCATTGTTACACCAGAGGGCGAAAAACTCACATGAGGTAATTAAAAAATATATTATTATTCCTTAAACAACAATTATTAAATATTTTTTTTTAAATTTTAGTATTCCAATGAAACGACGGTCATTTCACCAATGTTGCCACCAACACCAATGTCACCTTCTACACCGATGTCAACACCACCGAGTTTCACAATGCAATCACCGAGCAGAGCAGTCAATGAAAACGACGGGCCGTTACAATTCAACAGGCGATCATTATCGAAAACGTGCAACTTCGATTCAGTCGTATCGGGAATGTATTTTGTACCAAAACGTAAACTATTTTAATTTCAGATATGTATTGTGTAAAATAAAAAGATATGTATATAAAAAAAGTATTTTCATTTATTAATAGTAAGTTTTACAATATTTACAAGGTTCTTACTTCTCCGTTAAACGGATTATAAGTTATAATTTGGTCGTGTTATATTAAACAATATGCTGAAGTGGATGCTGGAAACGCTTCGTCTGCTTCTAGTTCAATCCTTAGGTCGACAGTTGACATTTTTACATTATCGTTCTGCTTGCTCATATCAACAACTATAATCGGACACAGATTTTTGAAATCTGATCGGTTCAGTAGAGGTGTCACTTCGTCATGGCCGTAGTAAGATTTTTGAAACTCTACATTGGCACGGTATAATGTAGCCATCTTATTCTTGGTAAAGTTGCATTGGAAATCTTCATAGGGAAAAACTTCTGAGTTTTTAATAGACCTTTAAGTTTTAGATTCTGAACGAAGTAAAGAATGTATTGATTTTACAATGATGTGTGTTTTTTTTTTTTTTTGTTTTTGTGTCTGTGTACAGCATAACTAGTCGAAATAATGCTCTAATTTCAAACTATGGGGGTGGTTTCCGATGTAAAAGTGAATATCCTTGATGCATTATAGAAGTAAAAAGTTAACATTTTCTAACAGTTTTCAAAAACATTGAGAAAAACAAAAAAAAAAGACGGAAAAACGGCAATTTTTACGCAAAACCAGTTTTCGACCAAATCGATTTTTTTTTATGGTTGTAATTCAAAAACTAATCACTGAAAATACTTGAAATTTTCACCAAATGTTAATGTCAGTGGTATCTGTATGTAGTTAAATTTTCAAAAAATTTTGACTTTTTTTGAGCTATTCATAGACAACTGAAATTTTCAATTTTTCTGAAAATTGTTTTTTTGTGTCGATAAAATTTTTTTGGCCCAATCAAAATACTTGAAAATTTTATACAAAGTTCCTCATATGTTATTCTTATAGTGATTTAAAAATTATAAGAATACATAGGCACAATTTTTTTTTATTAGCATTTGAAGTTCAAATTTTGACGAAAATTCGTCAAAATTATGAATATTTGCAAATTATTTTGTATAAACCACCTTTTTCACCAACAACTGGAAATGATATCCTAGGCTGACAAATCATCTTCGTTCAGAATCATTTTTCGTATACAATGATACCTATCATTGCATTCAAATTTAACCTAGCCTAGTCCGAGGTCAACCCCACCCCCTAATGTACAGCAAAACGGTACCCACTTTCCCGCTATTTATAGTTAATAGAAAATATAAGTAACCTAACTTAGTTAAAAATAAGTTACTTTTTTTTTAGTATAAAATTAATAATTATACCTGCCTACCTTATTTTAAGCGAACAAATAACATAATAATTCAATAAATGTCTTAAACATTTTAAATAAATGTAGGGTAAAGTCGCCAATATTGGACCGGCTCTTTAATTGGACCACCTCAATTAATCAGCTGTTAAACATAACTAATGATTATAACATTCATACATTTGTTTAAAACCGTTTTAAAACGTCTTTGGAATTATCACATATTGTTATCAATCATCGCTATCAATGTGATATCACTTAATCCAAAAACCGTCATTTTCATGCTGTTTTTTTTAAATATTCCTTAAGCTTTTACAGTAAAATAGGTAAGTAAACTACACTTAATTAATAAATGGTGTTATAAGCAATTTTGTATAGAAGCTAATCGTTTAAAATAATTTACATTTATATTGATATTGAAATGTATCCATCAATTATTCTAAAAAAAAACAAAGTTGCTTGTATTGAACCACCAATAGTTTCCAAAAATGGACCATTCAAATAGTTCATAATTTTATTTTATAGACATGGCTAAACGTGGAAAATATGGAAAATGGTCAGAAGAAGATCTACAACATGCTATCAGAGCATATAGTAACAACATTTATGGTCTCAATCAGTGCCAAAGAGTATATGGTGTTCCAAAAGCTACAATTAAGAGGCACTCCGACAATAAAAATATATTTGTTAATGGACAGAAAAAATTTGGTACACCAACTACGTTTAACATAGACATGGAAAAAGAATTGGTTAGTCATATTTTAGCTTTAGACTCCTTATTTTTTGGATATACTATTACTGATATAAGAAAATTAGCATACGATATAGCAGAAAAGTATTCTCTAAATCACAAATTTAAAAAGAGAAGAAAATAGCAGGTAAAAAATGGTTTTATTTGTTTATGAAACGAAATCCAAATATAGTACTCAGACAACCTGAAGCAACATCGATGGCTAGAGCCAAAGGATTTAACAAAGAAAATGTTATGAGCTTTTTTGACTTATTGGAAAAAATTGTAGACCAAAATAAATTAACTGCTAATAGAGTTTTTAACGTTGACGAGTCAGGGTTTACAACAGTACAGAAGAAACCACAAAAAGTTATCTCTCAAAAAGGCAAACGTTATGTTGGGTCCATAACTAGTGGAGAAAGGGGTATTAATACCACTATTGTTTGCTGCACAAATGCTGCTGGATTTTATATTCCACCCATGATAATTTTTAAAAGGAAACGTAAAGCGCCAGAATTAGAAATTGGTGCACCTTCAGGTAGTATAGTTGAGATTTCTGACACTGGATACATTAATTCTGAACTATTTGTATCTTGGTTAAAACATTTTCATTCATGTGTAAAATCTACAATTGATGAGCCAGTTTTATTATTATTGGATGGACACACAACACACAGCAAAAATTTGGAGGCATTAATATTTGCTAAGGAACATGGTATCATTTTATTGCAACTACCTGGGCACACCACTCATCGTTTACAACCTCTCGACGTTGCATTTTTCAAACCATTGGGATTATACTACATACAAAGTCAAGAAAAGTGGTTAAGACAGAATTATGGTAAAACCATTTCTCAATACCAGGTTACAGGTTTGTTAAATGAAGCGTATGGTCGTGCAGCAACAATAGGTACAGCTGAAAATGGTTTCCGAGGCTCTGGAATTTGGCCAGTAAATAGACATTTATTTGAAGATCATCATTTTATTGTTTCAAATAATTTAAATAGATCTTCTACTCCTAATGAGAATGTAAGTGAAGACATGGAAAATGATCAAGTGGATTTAAACAGTAAAACAAATGATATGGAAGAAAATAAAAATATTACTGTCACTGATAATACTATAAATAGGTCTACATTTTTGAAAGTAATTGAAGAAATCTCACCTATACCCAAAACTCAAAGAGATACTAATGCAAAACCAAAAAAATCTGCACAAAAGGCAGTTGTTTTAACAAGCAGTCCCTATAAAAACTTACTAGAAAGCAGTAAAGCACAGCAAACAATAAAAAAAGGACCACCAAAAAAAAAACTTTTTTCTGCAGCAAAAATTGATGGTGTTAAAACCAAAAATAAAAAAATTGAAAAATCTAAGGAATTAGAAAAGAAAAAGATACTGAATGAACAAGGAAGTCAACATAAAAAGAAAAAATTGAAAAATATACCATCTACATCAAAAAATGTTGGTAATGTTAGTTGGTACTGTCCTCTCTGTCAGGAAGAAAAAATAATTGATATGGTCATGTGCAAAAAATGTTCAATATGGTTTCATGAAGAGTGTTTAGGATTGAATCGTGGTGACACATTTGAAGAGTGTCATTGGTGTACTGAAAAAAGTGACCAGTAAAAATTACTACAGATTCAATATTTAAAATTAAATAAAGACCATGATTACCTATATTTTAAATTTATTAGGTATAAAGACTTACCTAATTATAACTTAAGACTGAAAATATTAATTTTGTAAAATGATTGATTTTAAACTAGTCAGTAAAGTAGTGACTGATAACTTTTAAATTGTTTTTTATTATATTATTCTAAAAATGTTGTTTATTTTTTAAATTTAACCAAGAAGGTATAAAAATGTTGTTTATTTTATAAAAATTACTAGTCAGTATGGTATGACTGATAACTTTTAAATTGTACTTATTATTTTATTATTCTAAAATTGTTTTTTATTATATTATTCTAAAAATGTTGTTTATTTTATAAAAATTACTAGTCAGTATGGTATGACTGATAACTTTTAAATTGTACTTATTATTTTATTATTTTAAAAATTTGTTTGTTTATAAAAGTATCTGTTTTTATTAATAAATATAATATATTATGTATATTTTTACATATTCCAAAAGAGATAATTTGATTTAATTATTTCTAATTTATTTATGAACAAAATGTATAATTAAATATTAGGAGTGTATATGGACAAGATATAGGTGGTCCAATTAAAGATATAGGCGGTCCAAATTGGGCAACCGGTTGTCTATGTTGGACCACTTGGTGCATTTTTGAAAAGTAAAAAGATGTTACTGTTGAAACATTAAAAAAAAAACTAACCATGCCAAAATGTTGTTTACATGTTTAACTATCATCTTAGTGCAGTTAAATACTTATTATTTTAAATTGTTAGCTGTAATACTCATAAATGTCCAAAGTGGTCCAAGGTAGGCAACTCTACCCTATGTAATAAAGTTATTTTCTGTAGGTGCTTATATTTGTATATTAATATATTATACTTTAATCAATGATGAAATCCAAAAAAATAATAAAACAATTGTTATGTATTTGTTGACGTAAATGATCTACAACTATACTAAATATTATTTAATAGAATATAATTAATTGGTTACACAATATATAAATATATTGAGTAAAATAATAAAATATTCAATTAATAGTAAGAATACAATATTTAATCAAACCATTATTGTATTTTACCATTTTAGTATATAGTACCTAGTTACCTCATACCTAGTCCTAGTGACTAGTGAGGTGTATTTGCCATTTGGTATATCATATGAATATCAAAAGTAAAATAATGCAACCAAGAACTAAGCTTTTCAAAATTCATACTTTAACTATCATTATAATAAAACCATGATAATTTATCAAACATTTCAAAACACAATACTTTCAAGTTTCAGTCCATGACCTCTATCCATTCTTTTTACCGTTTTACACTACTACTTCTGTAACTGGTGAATTTATAGGATATTGTGCATTGCCAAAAAGAATAAATCTTTTTCTTTTTAAAATTAATTCTTTATTAATCTGTGTATTAGTTTTAATTTGTATAGGTACTTGTTATACTTATAATATAATATTATCTGTAGATGGTCATACTGCCTATTTTTCAATAAAAAAAATAATAATAATAATAATAGGTAATATTAATTTTGGATAAAATATTTGTTAAACTTTAATAATAATGACATTTCAAAATTAGCATCAGACATGGAGCCCCTTTTTCTACTAAAAAGATGTCCGCCTGGCTAAACAGACGTTCAACATGAGCTGATGACGGTACACGAATGGATCATAGCAGGAAAAATTCCTTACTGTCCATGACGTCATTATACTGTTTATCACTATTTGTTTTTGTTATCAAATATCTAATATCAGATAAATATAAGTATTTGATAATATTTATTTAATAATTAAAACTTTCTACAATAATAATACTAAAATATTATATACTAATTATAAGTTTTTTAAAAGAAGTTTTTTACATAAAGCTGGTTGAATATATGAATCGTCTATGAAAAAAATAATAATAAAATCAAAATACTTGGAAAGCATACACGATTATAAATTTACAATTTACAAAGTAACCATTTTTTAAGTTAAAATAATTAAAAAATTCGTTAAGACGTGCAAATATGAGTTTAGTTTTTAAAAAAAATTCTTAAAAATATTTTAACCAACAAATTGATGATTCAATTAATTTATTTGCTTCGAACAAAAGACGATTGTCATTACTTTTTGAATAAAATAATAAAATATTAAGTAATATGTAAATTCAATCAAATAAAGTTGTTTTTCGTTAAAACTTTATGTTTTTTCTTATAAATATTAGAAACTAATAGTGTAATTTTATATTAACTTAAATTAGTTTTGATTTTAAAAAAATATTAATGTTACTATTACAAAGTATGAGTAGATGAAAGATGTAGCGGTAAATATTCCCATAAGTATTTAGGTACTTGAAATTTCCTCCCCCCTGAGCTACATTTCTGTAGCATCCCTGATTATATACTATACTAAACGATTTTCTTAAAGATGTTGGATAGATTTTTCGAAATATTGTCTTGAAAAAAATCTGACATTAGACAAAGGAATTTTATATTCAAATTAAATGGAAAATGAGGAAAATGTCCTACTTAAAAAATAGTCGGGAGTGGAAATCATTCATTTACTGTATGAAATACAAACAGTTATTTGAATTTCAACAAAGTAAATGATAATAATAATATCTTACTTTTTATTCAAATAATATCAAATTTTATCAAAATTTAAACTTTAATCACTTGGAAGTTGTCACAACAATGTGTTTTTGATATTTATTAATAGCAATTAGACAAAATTAGATATAAAAAAAAAAAAATGTTTGTTCCCATAAGAGCTTAAAATAAGTTTAAATATCTTGAGATTGCATTGAGTATAGAAAATGATAATTTAAGTACCTAGTTTCAAGTTCCTATAGTTAATACTTTGTGAACAAAAAAAAAACAAATATTGTTTTATGAATAAATATTAAATATACATTACATAAAAATTTAAAAGTTCATAAACAATTCTTGTGGGATTTACTTTTAATTTTTGTTTACAAAAACAACAACAATCACAATTTTGATCAAATAACAAATCTTTAATTTTATTTTTATACACAATTTTAAACTATACTAACAAGTAACAATTTTTTGTTTTATTTCAGTATAAATAAATACCTATTAAAAATAATATTCAAAATTAATATTTTATATAAGAATGATCAAACGCTGGAGTTGAATTGACATTTAAAGTGTTTTTTGAACTGTTTTTTAAAGATTGTCTTATATGTTTAGCTTCAGTAGATGATAGAGCAGGTTGATGGTTTTTCACTTTTTGTTTTGCCCAAAAGCGTGTCTGTGGTTCAATTTTTCTTTTTGATGTTTCATCGATTGGTTTTTTAAATCTTGAGCCCCTGGATAGTGTTGAAATTATTTTATCACATTGCTTTATGATTAAGTCTTGATCATCTTCATTTAAATCTGAACAATTATACATACCACACATAATTTCCATTTTATTTTTAATCTCACAATTCTTTTTATTGATTTTCTCAGTATCTGTTTGAGTGAAACCATTATCAATTACCAAATCACGTGACAGTGGAACAATGGTATTGTCATTATGAGCTGGAATCTTTAATTCTGTTTTAATACATGCATGTATATGTTTGCATATATTCAAATAAATAATATTATTCACACATGAACATTTGTAGGAATGTACACAAATCTGAAATTCTTTACACTGCAAAGCACAGCCATCAAAAGATTGAAATTTTTCAACTTTATATTGAACATTTATATCATTTTCAGAAATCACCAACCAGTAGTCATTAACTTTAGTAATCATATCTTGAGATATTTGTTTACTTTTACTATGAGCTGCATTAATTTGTATTATTTTTGATGTTCTCTTCTCTTTTGAAATCTTAATTACTCTTTCAAAACTTTTATCACGAACAAGTGACATTAAAGCATTAATTGCCATGTCCAAACGTTTACAATGCTCCCTTCAAGGTAACAGTATTTAATGTTTTTGTGCAATGATTCCAAATACATATTGGTGTTTATCCCAACATGTTTTCTATTAAACATTGCCCATTTTTCTACTCGTGTTGAATAACATTTTTCAAAATATTTTCCAAAGTCTACTGTGTCTGGATCTTTTAAAAGATCATTTAGAACTTGTTCAATTTCAACAAAAAATGAACTTTCATCTACTTCAAACATAAGTGACTTTAATGTTTTAAAAACAATATTTTTTTTTTCATTACCATTAATTTTGTTTAAATTTTTTACCCAATTTCTTAGTACGTGCCACGTACATAAAAGTTGTTTATCTGTAAATCCCATTACAGAACACCAAGCGTTATAAAAGGCAGGCTCATCATCAGACATGAAAATAAAAGAATTAATGGTGCCAATAGTATTTTTAATGCATTGAAAATAATGCTTATAAGTATTAGTATCAGATCTATTAGAAAAGCAAAAGGCAACTGGGTACCCGTTTCCATACTCATCTACTATAACAATTGTATACAATTGAAAATGATATCCGTTCAGCCCATGCGTACCATCAATACACACCTTATCATTGCCAAATTGTATAAACAATTCTGATTGTAATGGAGTCATTATAATTAAACAAAAATCATTAACTGTAAAATGAGGAACAGTACTATCTATACTCCCTTGAGGTTTATAGTACAAAACTGGATTTGAATTGCCTTTTTTCTTCATTTCTTCAACCCAAAGTCTAACATTAACTGCATCATTTTCATGCTTTTTTGTTGAATATGTGATGTTATAATCCCTTTTAATGTTATGCACATCTTTTTTTTCTAACAAATGGATTCGTTTTAAGTCTTCTTGAAGTGTTGATGCTCTTATGTCTTGTAATACTCTGTTGACAGGAACACCCATTGCCAATTTTCCTAAACATTAATTATTGTAATATCAGACTAAGTGGCTAATTATTTTAAATTATAAATCACTATAACCATAGTAATAGTAGTTAATTGTAATGTATGTAAGTATATATTATAAAAAATAAAAAAAAATGAAATAAAGGTACCTGCAATCATACTTCTATCTTCTGTAAACAATCTTTGTTTACCTATTTCCATATCATGCCAGATATGTGTGCTACAATATTGTACATTCACTTTTAAATTATTTACATGTACTTTTATACTTGATGGATATACAAAACCAGTTTTAATAGATCCACTGTTTTTAGAATTTTTACACCCCTGTAAACATACATAAATCATAAAAAGTACAAACATTCATTACTCATTTAATATTTTGCAAAATATTTTTTACTTTATTTAAAGTTCTAGGGACAAACGATCTATGACAAAAATAGTAAATATATTCTTTATTATGAGTTGTTTTTACAGCTGTATTTTTAACATATTGGCTGTTATCCTTTTCTTCTATAAATCTTTTCCATTTCTTAAAATCTGATAAATATTAAATATTAAACAATTTTACAGTTATACCTAATATTATATGATATTGTTTCTATTAAAGTAATTTATTTTACTATTAGTAATACAATCAGTGTTGGTGATGACAGTCAACAGACAAAAAAAGAATCTATATTATGCATAGTATCAAATGTAATCTAACTTTAAGTATTAGTTAATTTTATTTGTTTTACATAGAACAACAGTGAATATTTTATGTCTTTATACTTTATAGTTTGTATATTTATTGGTATTTCGTATTCATTATTTTTTCTTATTATTTTGTTATATTTTAACATTGCTGCGCGGAGTGGAGTGGTACGGGGTTACCCCGCAAAATGTTTGTCCACTACTCCGCTTGTCTAAATTTTTGAATAAGTATAACTCATAAACTACTCACCCTAAATTCGATTTTTATGTATCAAAATACTTAAAAAATTATTCTGCTTTGGAATATGAAATTAAAAATCTATGTTGTAATTCAAAAAAGTAAAAAACTTAAAAAATTATAAGGATAAAACATATTTAAAAATATAATTTTTTTATAAAAATGTTGTTTTTATAACAATTTGAAACTATGTAAAAAAATACATGAATACTTTTGAAAATAATGATTGTTTTTGATAAAAGAATCACCCTGTATATTAGATTTAACTAATACCAACTAGGAGGTACTTACTTAGAGATTAATTAGTAATTACATATTAAAATTTCTGATTTCAATTAATTAATTATATTATCAAGTTAATAAACTAACAAATTAATATTAATTTAAGTGTACTACCTATATAAATATTATAAACATTATTTTATATTATACATACTAAAATATACATAGTGTTATAAACTTATAAATAAAACATTACCTTCCATTGTATCAAAATTTAACACTTCCGATTTAATTTTTTTTTCATGATAAGATTTTAAATGTAAAATATATCCAGCCATGGTATAAAACGATTTCAGACAATGTTGAAATGAACATATTATGTTTAATTTACGAGTATTTTGTTGTAAGTGGCATTTAACGTGCTGGATTATTTTTTTTTTTATATTAAATGACATATTACAATTATTACAGGAGTACAGACTTTTAGGTTTTTGGAGAGAAATTAATTCTCTGTGTTTGGTACGTTTGTGTTTATAGTACCCAGATTCTGAGACATAATTTGCATCACAAATTTCACAACGATACATCATTATTATTTTAAACCCAAAAGAAAAACTTCAACCGTAAACTGTCCACAAAAAATGACTACAAGTTACGAGTTAACGACTGCTCTACTGCTACTTTACTGTTTACATAATACATAATACCACAGAATAGAATAATACCCAAAGGCTACATTTTTACTGTTCTATATTAAGAATAAATAACAAGACGCGAGGGACAGCGATGTCATGGTAGATATCTTGGTAGTTAGGTTTAAGGTTATAATATCTAAAATACATTACTTCCAATTATTATCAACAGTGATAAACAGTATAATGACGTCATGGACAGTAAGGAATTTTTCCTGCTATGATCCATTCGTGACGGTACTGCAGTATTGTACTCTATGTAAGCGTTTTTCAATAATGATGGTAGATCAGCAGGAGATTTTATGCTAGAGTTTAATAAATACTCAGATACTAATTTTTTTTGTGAATTATTATTCTGTGGTACTTGTGAGTTATCTTCAAAAACCAAAAAATCATCAACCTCGGTGTCTGTTTCAGTCAAAGGTTGTGAAGAACAACTTATACTATCTGTATCCTCACTACTCGCTTTTAAAATGTCAACCAGCTTTTCTTTAATACTTGCTTTTTCTTCTAAGCTGACCCAGTTTAATTTGAATTTAGGGATTAAAGCAGATGATATTTGACATGTAGTAGAAACCATGTACCTTTCAAACCTGTTACACAAAACATTATTATGTAAAATGTGTTAAAATAATTCTAAGTAGTTATAATGAACTTAAATTACCGTTTTTCTATTCTTTTATTTAAAGCATTTACTAATGGCTTACAGTGATTTAAACTTGACATGTTGTTTAATGATTTTTTAATGGCAGTTAATGTTGGAAGTAAATACTCTAGACACACATGTTTGTCCCCTTGTAATATGTCCAATTATTTAGCAATTGGCTGCATTACATGAAATATTTGAAACATGGTATAATATTAAATACTTTGATAGTACTAGATAAATTTAACTTTATTTGAATAAAAACAAGTATAAATATTATTAAAATACCTTGCAATACTCAATTAAAAATAAAGTCTCGCGTGGTCTAGATAATGACGGCAATGATGTTATGGAAAATACTTCATCTATTTTATTCAAATTATCTACAATGCATTTAATGGCGCCATAATATGAATTCCATCTGAAACATAATTTAGTATTAAAATGTTTACTAAACAGGCTAAGTAAACCTATACCTACAGCATCTATTTTATATTATATTAATTTACATAATATAGGTACTGTTTCGGCTGGTACGCCCAACAAAACTATTGCTAGGAAATTTCAAATTACCAACAGTATAGGATTAGAATATGGATTAAATTGACAAAGAATAGCGTATGACAAACAATTGAGACTAATATTGAGAATAAAATAAATTGAATAATACAAAACTAGGCCTTAACCTATGTTAGTACTAATATGGTCACAGGCGACCACTGTAAGTAAAATGTAATAATAAATAGACCAAATATGATCAGTAACAACAATAATTTAAATAATAATAACGGTCGCAAACGAAAACGAACACAAATCAACAATAAATAATAATGATAGTACGTACTATGTAGCTGTGTATGTCGTGGCGGAACAGCTGGACCACTTACGCAATACTACGTACCGACGTTGTAGTGATAGTTTGTCGCCGATGATAATAATTATGGCCAATAGTCCAAGCACTGCAATAATATTTGCGCACTTGGCGGACGAGCGATGATCGTATATTATAGTAAACTTTTGCACTGCGACGAGGGACGGGCGATGTATATCGACGTACGTACGGAGAGGTTTGCACAGACGCACAGTAATATTATGATGTTGCAAACAAAGCGGCAACGGACGACACGTACAGGTCGTCGCGGCTGCGTCTCAGGTACTGTGGAAGCGTATGCGGAGTCACCACCGCCGTGACCGGTCGGCCAACAGATAAGCTTATCGGGCCTTTGGTGGTGAACACTGCGTGCAAGTGTAAACGGTGATTGTGGCGTCAACAGGTACCATGTTATCTTACCTAGTAGCATTTGGAGTAATTAAATATCTGCCTAGTACATTTTTCATTTGATCTGCGCATTGTGACGATTGATTTTGTTTGTTAAACAAAGCCTGACATTTTCCAAATACACGTCTGCTGATTACTTTATAGGCATTATCTTTTTCAGCATCTTCTATGTCAACAGTAGCTATCAAATTTAAGGTATGCGCTGTACACCTTTGATGTTGAGGTAGTGTCAAATTATACAAATTACTTTTGTTCACTCCTTTTTCTACAGCATTTAAAATACAAATGGATGTCACTTCTTCTGCTTCTTCGTCTTCTTTGTCTTCTTGATCTTACATAAAAATATTTCATTAAATAATAAATTTACTTATTTACTTATCAAGTAGATATAATTGAATTTAGACTTTATGTTTTAAAACCTAAATGATTTATTTTATAAAAATTATATTAAATGCAATTATATTAAATTGTTGCGTGCCAGTATCAGATTTGAATCCAAATGGTTAATTTGAATGAAAGTTAAACTTAACAACGAAATATGTCTTTATTGCATATAAATAAAATACATGTAACAAACAAAATAAGTGGCTGAGTGTCGTGAAAGTGCTCAGTTGTTGATAGCTTTGGTACATCTCCGTTGCTGGTCTTCGAGCTCCCTTATATATTGTGGTGCGTCTCTTGTTTACGTCGAGTTGTCGCCTTCTGGGTGAAACCCGGTGTCCTTGTAGTTGTTGTTGCAAATTCGGACACGAATTTGAGAATGTGCAATAACATCTCAAATGCATCATTAGTACACTGTAATTATTGGTGCGCTTACTATCCCGACACGAGTCATGGTCATAGTAGCATCCGCATTACCCTTGACACGAGGCATGGTCATACTAACTTAGCCTTGTAATCTCGTAGATATCTTATAGATATCTCATACCCCATAACAACATATAGTGCACGAGAAACGTATACCCGTATCCTTTTTTTTGATGGGCGACCAAATTACGTTTCATGGTGAAAACTGACTGACACTGTTCGCAATTAAACATGATGTAAATTTTTAAGATAAAACGGATGAAAATAAAGTGTTTAAACACTTGAAAAAAATTACACTGAGAAAAATTGATAATACTGTTGTGTAAGGACTGTAAAAATACGGAGAGAGCAATGGCAAAGTAAACGCTATAGATGTCTAGATCAGACCGATTGTACATCGGTCGACAACGGAGCAAGTATCTTAGCATTTGCGGTGATAAAGACAAATTCAGCCAGGGCTAGGTAAAATATTAATTGGGTATTTACCATGATAATTGTGTACATCGCTATAGATTTTTAATTATTTTGGGTATCAATGTATTGGACTGAATTTCATTACCGATTATAGAAACTGAACTGCGCGTGTTGAGCACAATAGAACCAAAGACCGGCTGGGACAGGCCATTCTGTTAGCAATAGAACATTTTATATAACGCATACCGTGTCGTCAACAATACTAGTGTTGTTTACGTAGCATTTGACAAAAATTATGATTATTATATTATTTCGAGCTAACTTTTATAGAAGTCTCATAAAAATAGTTGTTATAATAATACCGACATATACCGCTTTGAGAATCGCTATACTCAAAGAATTATACAATTTTTTTGATTATATAGATATATTTATTGATAGGAAAGATTATTCAATTAAAATACATTAAGTAGATACGTAAGTATTAAAATAATAAAAACTAAATTTACAGAATTATTCACACTTATTTCGAAACTTAAATCTAATTCCTGTAGAATACTACTACTATTATTTACATCTATATTATAATCTGAATTCTTTCTATAATAAAATCTAGAGTATCACTCGGGAAGTCGTACCATATTAAAATCATAATTGCATTTACCCTACATTGTACTTTTAGACGCCGTCTATATTCTAGTGGCTCAATTTCCCCCAATCTCCTAAGCCAATACATAAATTGCATAAATATATAATATTGAGTATGGTTATATGTAATTCTCCTTGATAAACGAAATACATCTTCAAGTGACATCATAACCTATAATAATATTAACGAATTTTTATACCTAATTTTAATATTTTTTATCTGTATATATTATAAGCTTACTATACTCTCGTCTACGGAGATTGAAATATTGAGTTATCAGAATAATGATTAGATATTAGCATTCTTAACGCCTTATTTCTAGATTGATTTGCTGTGATAAAGTCCTTACACGTGATGCCCAATTCATCATTTTTTCGATAGACGTATGTCTCACCAAGTATTCTTGATAAATTACCCTTATAGTTCGCTCATTTATCGGTGCAATCACATGGTTTGTTTCAATCATCACACTATATAAAATAACAAATTAAAAAATAAATTATAAATAAAAATGATATAGCTTACTCTTCCTGAAAAACTTCGCCATGGATTGCGATGAGCTCAGCTCGTGAAAGTAGGATATCTTCCTCAAATTCTCGTTTCCATATTGGATTAAGAAAATAATAACAGATATATAAGAAAAATGAGTTAATCATTTTTTTATTTAAACTAACTGATAGAAATAAAGTGAAAAATGTAATACAAAAATACTTGTAAAGACTGTAGGTCTGTAGATAAAATAATAACGAGAAATAATAAATATAAAAAAATATTTTATGTAAACGTAATGTCAAATAAAATATTTGTTTCGCTATAAACGTATCTGAATAAATCTAATAGTATACTGTGTTGCGTTTTATAACACGTCTGGTTTAAAACTCATGTGATTTAAAAAATATATTCCACCTAAAGATTTATACACAATGGTTGCTCAGTAAAACCTTTGAAGAATGATGATGACATACTGAGAATTGTATGTTAGTCGGAGAAACATACGAAATTATTTTCAAATAATATTATTAAATGAAATTTACGGTGGTGGCTCGAATACATGTACAATAATATGGTGTCGGTCGCGTATATGGTGTATGTACAATAATATGGTGCGAGTACGGTAATATGATGTGTGTACGGTAAATGGTGAATGTACAATAATAAGGTGCATGTACATTAATACAATGGTACAATAATATGATAAGCGTAATTGATAACTTGATAACCACGGCGGCGGTGTAAAAATACGTCACACACGTAGTGAGTGGGTCTTCGGCAGGAGGCGGGGGTACATGATGGTCAGGGGGCAGCGGTGTAAAAATACGTCAGACACGTAGTGGATCGGGCGGTATGGGTCATGCGGAATATACGTCACACACCTAGTGGGCGGAGGGGTCTGCGGGATTAGTAAGGATCAGCGGATCAGCAAGGATCAGGGGGATATGTTTCAGAATCCCCCATTTTATACTACTTATGGGGTATTAATGGGTTAAAAAAACTTAAAAAAATTTGTGGAAAACATAAACTTGGAAGACCTGTAATGTTTGATAACGGTGATGACGATACTATTTATTTTAAAAATTTTAAAAGATCTCAACGAATACCTAAAGTAATTTATTCTGATTTTGAATGTCATTTATAACCTATAATAAACAACCAAGACATTAAAACTAATATATTGATAACTCATAAACATAAACCTATGAGTTATACATTTTATGTAAAAATATATTATGACATTATACCTAAATATTTAATAAAAAAATATAAAATTCCAACAAAACTTCATGTTTATAGAAACCGTAATGCAGCAAAACATTTCATAAAAACAATGATAGATATAGGTTCAAAAGTGTGTAATCTTTATAAGATAAATATACCCATGGACAAATTAACTGTTGATGAAGAGCATAAATTTCAAAATGCTAGATTATGTGAATGCTGCTTCAAATCATTTAAAAACGATAATTTATTTAAAGTAAGAGATTATAATCATTTTACAGGACGTTTTAGATCAGCTGTTTGTTTAAATTGTAATTTTGAATTAACTAATGTTTCATTTATTCCAATATACTTTCATAACTTAGTCTATGACAGTCATTTCATTGTTCGTGAACTTGGTTGTAATGAAAATGATATTCATGTAATACCTAATTCATCAGAAAAATATATATCATTTGGTAAAACTATTCAAGATAAATTCAATATAAAATGTATTGACACATTTCGTTTTATGTCAGAATCTCTTAGTTCACTAGCTGATAGTTTATCTGAAGACAAAACTAGATTTAGAGAAACATTAAAAATATTTTCTTTGTCAACATTAAATTTAGTTACACGAAAAGGAGTGTTTCCTTATGAATATATTGACCATCCTAATAAATTAAATGAAACTTGTTTACCACCAAAACAGTTTTTTTATAATTCATTAAACGATGAAGATATTAGTGATGAAGATTATGCGCATAATCATAAGGTTTGGAAAAAATTTAATATAAAAACATTAGGAGAATTTAGTGACTTATACTTAGCAACAGATGTATGTTTACTTTCTGATGTTTTTGAAAATTTTAGAGATCTTTGTTTACAAACACTTAAACTCGATGCTTCACATTTTATTACCGCTCCAGGATTTGCATTCGATTGTATGTTAAAACATACTAATGTTAAATTAGAACGGCTTAAACAGTATGATATTCAAATTTTTCTGGAGAACGGATCACGTGGTGGAATTTGTCATTCAGTTAAAAGACATGTAAAAGCTAACATTCCTAATATTCAAAATATTAATTATGATTCAAACAACCTGTAACGTGGTTAGCTTACTTGGACTGTGTAAATCTATATGGAAAATCAATGCTATCTGCTTTACCTCATAAAAATTTTGAATGGTTTAACGATTTGACAATAGATATAACACAAATTGAAGATGATGCTGAATATGGTTATATTTTAGAAGTAGATGTTATTTATCCAAAACAATTACATGACAATCATAATGATTTCCCATTTTTACCTGAGAATAAATGTCCTCCCAATTCAAAAGTAAAAAAACTATTAACAACATTAGAATCGAAATATAATTATGTAGTTCACTATATAAATTTGAAACAGGCCATCGTTAATGGATTAAAAGTGAAAAAAGTTCATAGGATTCTGCGTTTTTCACAATCTCGTTGGATGGGTCCATATATAAATGTATGTACAAATATGAGAGTTAAGTCAAGGAATGAGTTTGAGCGACAATTCTGAAAGCTGTTAGTAAATAGTGTCTATGGAAAATGTAAGAAAACGTATGTCAATGTTTCTAGTATCTAACGAAAAAAAAGCACATCGATTAAAGTCGAAAACAACATTTAAAGATCGAACTATATACACAAACAATTTAATGGCCATTCATATGAATAAGGAACAAATTAAATTTGATAAGCCTATTTATGTAGGATTTGCAATATTGGATATTTCAAAATCAATAATGTATGATTTTCATTATAATGTAATGAAAAATATGTATAGAAATAAAATTAACATTGTGTATTCAGATACTGATTCGTTAGTTTACGAAATAAGAACTTCTAACTTTTTCGATGACATAAAACGAAAATTATTTTCTTACTTTGATACTTCAAATTATCCGAAAAATCACTATTGTTCTAGTGATCGTAGAAAAAATCAACCAGGTTATTTTAAAGACGAATTAAAATCTGAAATCTTATAAGAATTTATTACTTTACGTCCTAAACTCTATGCATATAAAACAAATCAAAGTGCAGGTTGAATATTTTGATAGCTTCGGTGATTTACCTCCACCGATTGAAGTACAAAACTATTTTAAAGGAAACAAAATTAAATATAACTACACAAATTATCAAGATTTTAATTCATTTAATTGAGAACACTTATGTCTTAATATTTTACAATGCAAGAATCAGTTACTTTAAGTTTATCTGGTAATACAACCACATTATCTGTACATTATTGTCCACTAATTGATGTATATCACTCGGAAATATTTTTGTTAAATTTGCAAACATATAATACATTTGCAAACATAAACGAAACTAAAAACAACTTTGAAATATATTTAGAAAACCCCGATCGTTTACTAAATAATAATAAATTTCCAATCTGTTTTATCACGCTGAAAAAGGGGTGTTACGGTATTAAGGGCGGGTTGCATAAACGTTCTGTAACGACTTAAAGATCTGTAAGTGCGCTAATGGCTCTGTAAATTAAATTAGGTGTTGCTTGAACGCTCTGTAAATTATCGGCTACCGAACCTGTAAACTGCAGATCCGATTTGGGCTCTGTAACTAGTTACAGATCGGTTAAAATAATATAATATTATTATTATGATAAGATAAACGCGTTTTATTATCAATATTATCAATATTCAATTTATATTATATATTTTTTAGTTTTTGCGATTGCGATTATTAAAGAATAAAAATTATTTTTAAGTTAAATACCTACGTGGCTACGCACAATTTTTTTCAATATTATAATAACGATGGCATATGATTCGTCTAGTTCAAATGATTCGTCTTCGTCTAGTGATGAAGATTTTATAATTGATGTATTGCAGGTATTACCAAGACCACGATATTTTCGTGACAGATCGAATCCTTTCAGTGAATATGATGATACGGATTTCAAACAAAGATTCAGGTACCTATATTAATTCACTAGTTTTTTGTTGTAATTTGTTAGGTACAAATATAAAGTAACCATTAGCCGAGTTTATACTCTACAATTTGTATGTAACTGATTAGTTAAATCAGACTATTCAAATCCCAAAATGGAAATCCAAACTATGTATTAGTTATTTGATTCCTTATAAATGAAACAGAAAATTTAGGTTATAGTTTAACCATATTTCAAGGCTCAAGTGAAAATGCACTATTTAAGTTTTTGGGTTTATACCATCTGCCTATATTTAGTTAGGTATTTTATTTATCAGAGACTAGAGTAGTATTTTGTATTTTTTAGGCTGTCTAAAATGATGTTCATGGAGTTGCTAAACATGATACAAGATGAAATCTTCATCATAATTCACACCGGAACATGTCTTTGTCACCAATGCTTCAGCTTCTGATTGCACTTAGATACTATGCAACTGGTGCTTTTCAAGTAATTTTTTTAGAATTTTACATAATCTTCACATAAATTTTTGTTAGACCTTTGAAATATGTTATATAAAATACAGAGTTATATAAATGTATTATGTTATATTTTAGGCAGTTCTAGGAGACCATATATGTGTACATAAGTCAACAGTTTGTCGTATTGTTAAAAAAGTGTCTAGATGTATTGCGACCCTCAAACCACAATACATTCAAATGCCTAGAACAGAACTAGAGAGAGAATCAGTGTATGAAGGTTTCAATCAATTGCGTCAATTTCCCAATGTTATTGGTGCAATTGATTGTACTCATATAAAAATACAGTCTCCCAATAGTAATATTGGAGAAAGGTTTAGAAACAGAAAAGGATATTTTTCCATAAATGTTCAAGCTGTTTGTAAAAGTAATTTACAATTTACAAATATTGTGGCTCGGTTAGTAACTATAACTAAATAATTATACATAGAAAAATACTCGTAATTTATTAATCATTATAAATTGTATACATTTTATTCAAATTTTAATAGTTGGCCTGGTTCGGTTCATGATTCTACCATATTGACAATTCACTATTGAGAGCACAATTTGAAAATCATGAATTTGGAGATGCTTTACTTCTAGGAGATGGAGGTTACGCATGTAGAAACTATTTGATGACCCCTCTTGCTAATCCAATTACCGAAGCAGAAAAACGTTATCAGGTTAGAAAAATCAAAACATGTCTCATAAATGACAACCATTATTAGTTGTTCTAGTTAAAGCAATACATTTTTAATATTTTTTAGAAAGCCCAAATCGGTACCAGAAATGTTATAGAACGAACATTTGGTGTGTGGAAAAGGCGGTTCCCAGTATTATCTGTTGGTATTCGGACACAAATACCAACTACTTTGCTCACAATCATCGCCACAGCAGTGTTACATAATATTTTGATTAAAGCTAATGATCCCTTACCTATAGATGATACTCTCCTAAATGAAAATTTGCTTCGACAAGTTCCAGTTTACCCTGTACAACAAACTGGAAATATAGTACGTCGAACATTAATTGAGACTGTATTTAATTAAATTTGTTTTACAATTATTATTTTTATAAAATTATTTTATGTACCTGTATGTGATTTTTAAGAATTAAATTAAATATTTAAAAAAACTGATAATAATATTATAATAAAAACATAGTTATTTTTTAAATATGAATATTAACAAATTCTAATAATAATATTATAACAAAAACATAATTCTTTTTTAAATATGAATATTAACAAATACTTACTAATAATAATATTATAAAAAAAAAAATCCTATTTTAGTATAAATAATAATAAATACAGTATTATATTCTAAAGTGTTATAAATATAATTCCTTTAGGTTTAAATAATAAAAAAAAAACCAACAAACTCATTCAAAACTAATTTTCCAATAGTTTTTGTTTTTGTAAATTTAAAATCTCTTCTTGCAGTTTCATTTGTTTTGTTTTTGAATCCAATTCTAATTTTTTTGTAGCAAGTTCAGTCTTTACTATTTGCAGTGTAGTTTCTGCCGTTTCTAATTCTATCATTGCTTTTTTAATTTTTATGTCTTGGATATCTGATGAAAATTTTTGTTGAGTACATACTTTGTTAATTTTTTTTTTGCCAATTCTTGTAGACCATCACAGATTTTTGTGATGAACTTCGTTTAACCACAGTATCTTTTTCCGTTTTTAAATTACTAGACAAATTTATTTCAGGTGACTGGTAACTGTTATTAAATGTTGATGTTTCAGATTCTATATTAAATATACCTTAAAAAATTATAAATAAGTTAATACATTTATACATTTATAAGACCTTCATATATGTAAATCCCAATAGTTACACATAATAAATAAAATTTATATACCCCAATCCACTTTTTTATGGGAATTATGAGTTAAATCATCTACTGTGTGATATCAAATTCTTCTACTCCATCTTCAAATTCAATAATTTCCACATCATCTTGTACATTTTGAACACATCTATCAGCGTTTATTGGATCTTAAATATAAAGAACTCATATAAATTACTAAAACATTTTGAAATTAATACAATAGATAATATGTATACATAATTTTGATTCTATGAATTATTAAAATCCTTTTATTTTAGATTTTTTGTAAATGAAAAATTTACTTTAATACAGTAATATAAATATACCATATCATATATTTACTATTTACTAATATTGGCTGATAGGTTAGGAATCAGAGTCTTACCCAATTGCCCTTCTTAATTTTTATTTGCATTATATAATTTATATATACGTAACTAGGACATACCAGCATAGCCATAATCATCATCAAATTCATTTACTAACGGAGTAATTCGGTCTTCAATTACTGCAATTACTTGCTCACTTAATTGGTTCATACTTTGTTTGTATTGTCCTCCGCCAGTTTTAAATCTTTTAACCTGTAATACAAATAATAACATAATTTGAATACACATTAAATCTTAGTCAGTCACTTCTACTACATAGAAACATAGAGTTTGCATAACAGTAATTTTGGTTGTCAGAAATATTAAATTTATAATTAATGTCACGTAATTGAAAATCATGCTAGAACACATTTCATTTAAAATATTTAAAATCAAAACTTTTACTGAGTGTCTATCACCAATTGTTATTTTAAGGGAGATAGGATAAATTAAGTAATAATGGGACTTACTTTATCATTTTTATTTTCACTTTTTGCAGTTTTACTTAAATATTCAAATAAATATTTGATTTTATCTACTGTTCTGACACCTGATGTTTGGTGCAAATTAAATGTTTCAAGAACATTTGACCATGCTTCATCCTTTTCAAATAAATGGCCACTAAGCTATGTTAATAATAATAATAAAAAAAAATTAGATATATGAACGTTGAGATTGGACCAAATCCAGAACCATGGATTGTTCCTCATCCGTAAATAGTTTAATGATTTTATACATTAACACCTATTTTAAATACAATGTTTTCTTATATTTTTAATTTCATTAAACAGTAAATTATAATATTATATTATAGTTTTATCATAACTTTGTATTAGTGTACCTGACGACAACAATAAAACAGGCTAATTCATACATAATTGCAACACATTCTTAGTATTTATCTATAAATTTTAACTTACTTTATCATCACTAACTGATTTTTTTGCTTGCCTTTTGGCCATGTCATATACGGTTTTTAGCTGTTTAACAGTTCTTATACCAGTTGTTTGCTGATCATTGTATTTGATAACAATATCATCCCATATTTTGCTTTTATGTTTAATGCTAAAAGCATCAGTCTAAAACAAATTTGAATAGGTGTAAAATAAATTAATACATCAATATTATAAGTACCTACACTAATATCATTGTTTTGTTTTGTTAACTAAATTTGTTATACATACCTTTATGTTTTCAATTATATGTTTGTGGGGATTAATAAGTTCAAAGAGATTTTTTTTTCTCTTTCATCAAAATTTTTAGTTCTTGAATTCTTTTTTAACAACATACTTTCATTAACCTTTGACATTTTAAAATTATCGATATTAATTTAATTAATTTGTATTTACATTTATGAATTATGATAAGAATTGTTTAGTTTAGTTTTATCAAAAAAATATGGTTTAATTTTTTTGGTAACCACGGTTATCAATAATTTAATATTTCTTTATGCAACCCGAAAAGAGTTTATACAATCATTAAAAACCTTACAGAGCCGGTAAATTACAGGGCCAATAACAAATTTACAGACTGTTCTTTATGCAACCCGCCCTAAGGATATTAAAAATCAAATTTTGACACAAATAGATAACTTTAATAATGATAACGATTACTTTGGAATAAAATTGACAGAGAAAATAACCTTTGATATCGGGATTGATCAAATAGATTTTAGAACAATCATATTTAGTAATGGTACAATACGTTTTAACGTAAAAAAACAGTATAGGACCTTTATTGGGATTTGAAAAAAAATTATGAACCACACATGCAATACATTGATGGCCATCGTTCACAGAAAGTGGTAAATTTAAACAGTATTAATTCAATAAAAGTAATGTGCAATATAGCTCAAGGTTCATTCAACATCCATATTCCAAGTCAATCAATTTATGAGTTTTCCCCTGAGAACATAGGGACGAAGCTGATTCAATCTCCAACTAACCTAATATATTATAAATAAAATAAAATAAATATCGATTTAATAACTATACAATTAGTTGATCAAGATCATAATCCGATAAACAATTTAGGTGAAAAATTAGTAATCGATCTACATATTAAACGTTACGGATCTTAAGATGGGATTAAAATTTAATATAAGCCCATCACATAAGATAAATCTTGCTAGTCATATGACTATTATGACTAAAGCGTTACCGGTAACATCGAATAAAGTAAAAAAATAACAACGAAAAATAAAACAATTTTAAAGGCTTTAGACTTTTTGAAATAAATGACGGGGAGTTTGATGTTGAATTAAATTCAGTAGTTTCTGGTTGTTTTTCATAAGCTACTTCTACCAACTCTGTTGTTTTTTGTACTTCAACATCTTTTAATGCATTAATTATATATTCATCATTATCCGCTTCGCAATTATTGCATGTTGAAGAACATTGCATAAGGCTATATGAACTATGACTAAAAGAGCAACGAAAAGTTCTTGCTGTTGGGTTTCTGTTAAACCTACATAAATATATTAAATATTATTAGTATTAAATAACTATAATCATCAACTATTATATTTTACTTTAATATGTAAATAATTCAATATTTTATACACTTACCCATTTTTTTGACGATTTATCAAAAACATATTTTCCAATGCATCTTGTGTAAGTCTATTTGTCATTAAAAAAAATCCTTTTCCCATTTCATTATTTTTCATAATATCGTTGTTCTTTTCACTTTCATAAAGTTGACATATCGCAGTTGTTGTCCAAATCATATCAGTCAAACACGGCGGAACGGTAGATTTATTTGTTTTATGACATATTTTAATGACATTTTTAAACATTTGTCTTGCTTTTTCTAAATTGTTGAACACTTGAGGATTGCGATCACTTATCGGTCTTTTGTTTGGATTTGGATCATACAGGAATTTACTATTACCAGAGTCAAACATGTTGTTCACTATATCAATAAAATTTGCAGTATTGATTGCGGTGGGTGATTTGAGCTCTCCTATGGTTATGCATGTCCTAATCGCTGCTGAAACTGAGTGACTGAATAGCTGAATTGCTAACTTGCACGTCATTTTTTGGAATGGATTTGGGGCCAAGTGGGTTGGTGTGATTTTACACATTCCACGTGCTGTATTTTTTGTCAATTTCATATGTTTTTCTTATATCTTTCATTGTTACGAGTTTAGTTTTTTCAATCATGTAATCACAATCTAATAAATTATTTCTTAAGCTTTTTATGAGGTGTGGTAAATCATATATTAAAAACAGCTTTTGACCACATATAGTTGTATGCGGATTATCTTCTGTCCCTTTTAAAATAGAGAACATACGACGATTTTAAGTTCCCTGGTCGCAAACTATACAAGTAGGAATTAATTTCAGATCAAGAACTTGTTGTACACAATTTTTAATTATAAGTACCAAATTATCACCTTTAATACCACTTCCAGTAAAAAAATAACGCAATAGAAATTTCCAATTTTTGTATAGCCCTCGTAACATCACAACTATAGCATGCGATCCAATTTTATTGGTTCGCCCCAACATTCCAATATCTTCAAATCCTTCAATCAAATCCAAAATCTTATTATATTCTATAAATTTCATTATTGATATCTCGTCTAAAAGAATCAGACATTTCTTTTCAACATACGACATTTCTGACGTTTTCAGTTTTATTTGTTCAAAGTATTTATCTGAAAACCCGGTTGAAAAACTAATAGGATTTAACCATCGGCGAATAGTGCTCTCTCCAGGTAAAACTAGATTATTTTTCCTCATATATCTATAAGTTGATGGAGATTTATAATAAAGTGATAACGTGAAGTTTTTTTCTGCAGTGGACCATGGTTTTCGTTTACTGTGAAGCAATTGCATTTTTACAAAAATTTCCGAATTTTTTGAATAAAATTTAGCGTTTTCAAAAAACTCTTTAGCTTTTCTTTTATTAATTTTATTTTTATTTTTAGGTTTCTTTAAAAAAATGATAATAGCACGTTGTCGTTTCAGTTGTTTTTTCATAATATTTAATTTAGTTTGCAATACATTTTTTTTATTTTTTATTTTTTTAGGATTATTCATTATAATAGTTGACGTATTTGATGCATTTTGTGGACTTGGCATAGTTATTAGTTCTGAAATCCAGGCTTTTGTACTTGGTATGATTAATAATGAAGGACTGTTACCGAACACAAATGTAAATTTTGGAGACATAGTAGGAGTTCGCATTTTGAAATAATTTTCGTATTTATCTGTAGGAGTTAATACTTTTAAAACGTTTGGCGATAATATAATATTATTTTGATCAACGGAACCTAAAAACAAATTATACTATTAATCATTATTTGTAAAATAGATAAAAAAACTATATTATTAACAATAATTACTAAATTCATACTAATAATATGATCAGTTATGAAATAATCCTATACATATTTTGTTAAGAGTCTTTCTATATTTTGTTCTTGTAATAACCAAAGTGTAATTTTTTTTTTAAGAATCATAAAAGAGTTGCTCTGATTAATTTCTAATGGTAGTATATTGTAAATTTTTGGACCAATATTTAAGTATGTGGTTTGTGTTAATTTTTTGAGCATACCTAGTTGGTACTTTGACATTAGATATTTGTCTAGTATTATGTCCGTGTTCAGTTTTAAAAGTAAGTAAAATTATTTTTAATTATATAAATTACTGACGCTTTATAAAATAATTTTTTTATTGGTAGTACATTCATGTCAAAGTATAAATATTTTGTGTGGTATCCTGAGTCTTTTTTTAGGATAATTTTTTGTATTTTATTTTGTATTTTTTTTTAATGGACCTATATTAATATCATAGGTAGGTACATACCTCCCCATATAGAAATACCATAACTAATTATGGATTCTATTAATGATTGATACACTACTCTAATTGTCATGAGTTCTAAGATATCTGTTAAAATTTTAAATGCATACATAAGTTTTCTTAATTTATTTGTTATATATTTTATTTGATCTTTCTATTTAAAATTATGACACATTTCTATACATAGGTATTTACAGTTTTTAACTATTTTAAAAAAGGTTTGGCATGTAAAAATATTTTGATTTAAACAGCCATTCTCATATATACATAGATTTGTTTTATTTGGTTAGTTCGAATTAACTACATACGAGTATATAGTGTGGTAATATGTAGTTTTTTTCTAAGTTTAGAAATAAATTATTTTCACATAGCCAATTTTGTATTTAATCATGTCGGATTGAATACTAGCAAATACTTCATCCCAAGATTGACCTTCAACAAAGAGTACTGTATTATCTGCGTAGCAAACTAGTTTTCCATGTGTATTCAAGTAATTTATTTGATAAATATGTATATTAAGCAGTGTAGGTGATAGGGTTGTCCCTTGAGGTACACCACATATTATAGAAATTTCTTCACTTAATTCATTGTTTTTTCAAACGTGTTTTTTTCTATCCCAACAAAAACACTACGTCAACTCCGTGTAAAAAAATGCTAAGTACAAAAAATAAGTAAATATAAATGCAATAAAACGTGTGATATTAGATGGAATCTAAGTAAATGGTCTAATGAATAAAATGTATGTATAAGTAATTAATTCAAATTTAATAAAAATTGGTTATTTATATAAATTTATAATATGAATTATTTAAACTCAAATTGATCCAATTTAATTTACTTGGCCGGAAACAATCTATTTATTGTAATGGTTGTAGTAACCAGTGATGGTTGCTGCACGCTTCTTTTACGACGAATGCACGTTCCGTCGTAGGTTGGAGAGATGAGGAATATAAGTTAAACAATAGATTAATAAGATAATTGATACGTTTATTAACTTGTTAAAACAATAAATGAAAAAGCTTTCGTTAGCGTAAGTACAAGTACTTAACTACCGGAGAGCAAGTGACAACACTGACTAAGTCTAACTGACTCTTAACTAACTCTAATTAAATCTATGATGAGGATTCATATTTATATGGAACATGCCGTGATGGAGAATAGGATGATCTACGTCTATGAAGTGGCGTGATGTGTTTAATCCAATCAGGAAACGGCATCAGTGGTCCGACTCGGTGGCGTGATATAGTTCTAGGCCACTGGACTTTAGAACTACGTTTTTATACTAAAAACGTCGGTTTACTACATGGTGCTTTCATTATTTATTACATAAATTTAGTACTTGGCTATTAATTTTTAGACTGAATCTTCTTTGTGCAAATACTGTGTAGTTTTTGCCAGAGAATGTGCAGGAAAAGGAAATCACGTTAAATTAGGGGCTCTGGTTTTAAACAGTTTTTCAAACTGGAAAAATGCGTTGGAAACTTTTCAATTACATTCAAATAATCTGTACCATAAAAGATCTGTAGAATCTGCTGAACGTTTTTTATCTGTACAACGGGGTTTACAACCAAATATTGTTCAACAAATTGATGTAGGTTTAAAAAAACAGATTGAAGAAAATAAAAAAAAAAAATTCGTCCAATAGTTAATACTATAATAATGATGGGTAGGCAAGAAATTCCATTTCGGGGTATGTCGGATTCTGGACGATAGACGGTAAGCGATAGCGAACCTATAATAAATTATGGTAATTTTCGTGCAATTTTACGAATGCGTGTTAAATCTGGAGATTCGGAATTAAAAAATCATATTGAAAGTGCTCCATGTAATGCACTTTATACTAGCCCGGATATACAATATGAATTTATTTCGATTTGTGGAAATTTAATTCTTGAAAAAATAGTTAATAGAATAAATAAATCAAAGTGTTTTTCAATTATGGCAGATGAAACAACCGACATAAGTAAAATTGAACAAATATCCTTATGTATCCGATATATAGATATGTCTGCAGATAACTGTAATGAATTTAAAATAAGAGAAGACTTCTTAACATTTGTCCCAGTAATCGATGTTACCGGAAATGGGATAGCATCAATATTTTAAATTCATTAAACAGCATGAAAATAAATTTAGAACTATTATGTGGTCAAGGTTATGATGGGGCGACGGCTATGAGTGGTCATTTAAATGGTGTATTAGCTAAAATTAGAGAACATTATTCTAAAGCTCTGTATGTCCACTATAGCGCTCACTCTTTAAATCTAGCACTAAGTCATTCTTGTAAAATTCAACAATTTCGAAATTCTATAGGAACAATCTATACTATTTGTAACTTTTTTAAATCATCTGCTCAGCGTACACAAATATTAAAACAAAATATTCTTAAGTATATATTAGGAACTAATAAAACTACGTTAATTTCAATGTGTGAAACGAGGTGGATTGAAAACCTTGATGCACTCCTAAGTTTCATTGAAATTTATTGTCCAGTTTTGTACACGTTAGAAGAGTTGGAAAACCACTATGATAGTGACACTTCGTCTAAATCCTCACAATTCCTTAATGCTATCATTAAAAGCGAGTTTGTTATTAGTTTAAACGTGGCAGGTGAATTATTTTATATGTATTGTATATAGTTACCTACCGAAATTTTTAAAAAAATGTCATGTTCATAATTTAAATAATATTTTTATAATTTCATATTAAATTAATTTGTAGTACTATAGTACGTTATATATATATTTATTTAACTTGTATACTAAAGTATAATGAATTATAATTATTAATGTAAAAATATAAGATAATGTACATTGTACGTAGTTACCTAACCGAAATTTAAAAACAAATGTCATATTCTTAATTTAAATAATATTTTTTATAATTTCATATTTTATTACATAATTTAAAATTTATACTCTAACCCCCCTCCCCCCCCTGAAATATTTTTCTGGCTACGGCCTTGTCTTATTATATCGTCAGGTTTTTCTTTGCTTTTAAAACTAATTTTTTGTTTATTCATAGTTTGAATGTCAGATTGTGTAACTGTGTTAATTCTAATTATTTTCAGTATATTTGCATATTCAGGATCACTATTTTGTCTCATGTTTTCGGTTAATTCATTGAAAGTACACAATTTTTCCCACAAATTTATAGCACCCAATGCATGTAGATACTTATCACTATTTTTTGCATTTAATGGTAGGAATGGGGATTGTTCATTTACTGGTGGTGGTTAAAGAAGATCTCCGAAAACTAAAATATTGATTTTTCCAAACCAACCATCATCACTGTTACCATTATCATAAATTTCACATAGTCTTAAATGTATATAAATCAATGTCACATTAGATACCATACTTATCTCGTCAATTATGAATAAAATTACATTTTTCATTTTCTCATGAATTAATTTAAGAGAATCATTTGATAAGGGTCTATATAATTGGGTGTGCCCATGTTCTACCGGTAACGATAATAAACGATGAATAGTCATACCGTGTATATTATATGCAGCTTTTCCTGTTGGAGCTGTTATAGCTACATTTCGATTTAATTGGTTTGTTACATAAGCCTTAATAGTTTTAATCAAATATGATTTCCCTGTACCCCCTACACCGGAAACAAAGTGTCGTATTGGTTGATTTTCACTTGCTATTTCACCCCTAATAAAATCAAATACTCGTTTTTGATCAACGTTTAAATTTTATACTAAATTGTCTAAATTTTCTTCATTATTTTCATTATTTTGTAGCTCTTCCATAGCTTCTTCTAATTCATTAATTTGAAACTCATGGTTTGTTTCGTTTGTAGTATGTGAAGTTTGGTTATTTTGCAATTCCCCAATAATCTTATTAATATCATCTTTAGATGTGATAAGATATTGCAGGTGATTATGATAATATATTGCTGATTCAACTGTATTTTTAAATAACATAAATGCCTCAAAATATGTGTTGCTTACACCGATTACTCATTCGCTTTCTTCTCTCCATGGTTTAAATAACATCAATAAAGAATGAAAATACTTTTCTGGTTCTAATTTCCAGTTATAAATAGGATGTTTAATTAAATGTGACAGTGATCGTTTTTTGATAAGCCCATAACTGGGATACTCATAACTCTCAAGTTCTGTCAAGCGTGGTTTTTTTTTTTACAATGTAGTATTTACTAGAAAAATCAAATTTTTCTATTTCAGTAGATCTATTAGGGTAATGAATATCAATCATCGAAGGATAGTACAAATCAGTTGACTTATCCAAATTTTCTATTACTGTTTTTGATTTTAGTCTTCTGTTCCTTATTATTTTTACATCCAGCCATTTTATCGTTGTATTTTTATCAGTTCCATACAAAGGTATACCTAGCAACGTGTCACTTGCTTCTAGAACTCCACATTCTCTGTTATTGAGTGAGCGCAAGGCTACATTCCATAATTTAGTATTTAAAGACTTAGTACTATTTATTACATCAAACGTTTGTGAAACATTTGATTTTTCAGAGTTAGTCTGATATTTTATTATGTAAGAACTTAGGCCACATGACTTTTCACCAATGAATTAGATGTCCATATTTCCTTCCCATGCTAATAGAATAGCAGGATTATAATCATTTATATTTTTTTCTTCTTCTGATCATAAAGTCTACTTTTCGATTTTAGATTTCTTCGTCCAGCAATAGATGTAGCAACATCACGGATTGTAAACTGATTTGTAACATACCTAGGAAATTCAAATCTACAACATTGAACTATACCTTTCGATGTATTTTTCTTGCGCATGCAATAACTGTTGTGCTTATGCGTTTGATATGAATCTACACGTTTTGAAAGTGTTGGAAATAAATTTTAATCAGGTTTTGCACACTCTAAACATTCTAAAGAAGTTAATTTTTCTGGAGATTTTTTGGTATTTATTTTATGATAAATACCAGCCTTTAACGCTTTAATATTAGAGTCATGTAACAAGAAAAAAAAGTATTGAACGTTAGTTCTAAAAATAAAATTCATTGACAACAATCGGGATTTGATAAATTCAGAAGGCATAAGTGGTACTAATCGGTCAGAATATTGACTATCATTTCCAAAAGGAAACAATACAGGAAAACACTTTCAATCTAATTGTAAATCTCGTTGATCAATTGACTGTGCATCTACTTTTAGCATTTGATAAAGATCAGTAGCTTTAGAATTCTTACGAGGTTCATTAAGTGTATGTATTGTGTATTGTTCGTAGTACTCATCGCTTGGTTCTGCTTGAGTTAGCATAGCTTGTATATCACTTATGTCCCTTTGCTTGCCAGTACTTTCATTTTCCTATTTCTGAGCATGTTTATGTAGGCCCTCAGCGTTAATACTAATATTGTTGTCGTTATCAGTGGTACTTAATATTTCATCTTCATCAGTAGTTAAATCTGATAATAAATATTTAGTTTTCATAGTCAATATATAATTTCAAAATTGTTATAGTGTGGAATAGATATATCATTTTAAAAATTGTTACAGTGTGGAATAGATTTATCTTTGTACAACATATTATTAGCCTTTAACCATAACAATGCATTATACACTTGTTAAATTTTAAGTAAACTTTGCCATATTTTTTTGTTTTTCGTTGGAATGCTACGAACAAGAATATATAATTCATGTTCAATTATAGCTTGGTTAGGAATTGGTAATTTTTTAACGTTTCCTCTAATGGCAGATGTAAATGGAATGCTCTTCCTATGACTTTTTGATTCATAGCATTTTTAGATTGTTTACGACCGGCCACAGAACTTATTTTAACAACAACTTGAAATGTTTTGGCTCGCTGTATAAGTATTCTTTCAAAATCGTTTAAGCATAAAAGTACCTGAGTTGTAACTGGAGAATATAATTAAAATTGTAAAATATAACTAAATACTTAATACATAAGTAGGTACTATACACTCACTGAGAATAGTGACACATATTATGACAACTTAAATACTACCTATAATATACTAAATTAAATTTTAAATATCGAAAATTGGTTCCTATAGTTAGTTCAAAATAAGACCAGACCTCGGCGACCAAGTTGTACGCATGGGCGTGGCTTATTTCTGCGGCTCGGCCTGACACGCCGCAGCCAATGAGAGCGCTGCATTATTCTAGTATCGACTGCAGACGAGTACAAATAATTTAAAATGCAATGTTTAGCTATGAAGCGTATTAATTTATACGACACTGTCAGGTCGCCGGTTGGACGTGAATTATCGATGTATATAAATAAATAATAATATAATAAATGCAACGTATATAAAATTAAGTATGTGATTAAAGTATTGTTTTTTTTTATAAATATTACATAGGTTAATTTAATTTAATTAATACTCAACAAAAAGCTGAGTATACGTCAGTTATGCATAAATTACAATTTTATAAAAAAAGTATAATACATTCAGTCACTTATACAAATAAAAATTACACAAATATCTATAGTTTAAAAATGATTGGCAAAAAAATATTTACAAATAATTATTATGTACAAGTCAATAATTACAAGTCATCGTCAGAATTGGAAGTATCGCCTGTTATGGTGAGGATACAGGGTTCTAAATTGTCTATAATTGCATTCATATTTTCGTCTACTTCTGTCATTTTATCCTCCTCTGTTTTGACATATTAAAGAAAATTTTGACAATTTTCGCTGGTGACCCGTTCAATTTCCATGTTCAGAAGGAGCTTAACGTCATCGATTTTGTATGTCGTATTGTGCTGTTTGACGTAGCCCTTAACCATTGCCCATGCCAATTCTACCGGGTTCAATTCGCAATGGTAGTGTGGTAATCTCAATACATTATGACTGGCGTCTTTGGCCATATTGTCGACAACATATGACATATATTGCCCCTTTATTTCTTTGACCTTCGCAAGTAATTGTAGTTTAAACATTTTTCGGTCAATGACAACGTTTTTTGAAATTAACTACGATATAATGTCTTATTTTTCTGTGTTGGATTGCTGGATGTCGGTATTTTTTCTGTCCTGACCGAGTGATACGAGGCATTGTCCATCACAATTACCGAGTTTGGATCAAGGCGTGGAAGAATTGACTTAAAACATTCGTGGAAGTTGTCACCATTCATTTCGTCATGGTAGTCTGCACTATTTTTTTTTTGATTCAAAAAATACCAGACCACCATCTACAAAACCTTTGTGCGAGCCAATGTGTACAATTATCAAACGTTTGCCCTTGCCAGTCGGGTTCGTAACACCTGTTGTCAGACCTTTGTTAAAAGCGTCATGTTTTGACCGAATTGTCTGGTCGACCCATACTTTGTCAACACGATCACCTGCATTTAGCCACGTTTCGTCTAGATAGTAGACGGTACGACCTTCTTCTCTATATTTACGTACATCGTACAAATAATTCTGACGCCAAACCAACAGATCTTCTCGCTCCGTCAACACGCTGCATCTTTTCCTCTTGGTGAAGACGAAGTCCAATTTCTTTATCAACGAATACAACGAAATGCGTTTGAAATCGGGAAGAGCAGGATCTTCATTCACCGCATGCAAAATTTTGTCGATGGTTGGTATTTCTTTTCTCAACCAAAAGGAATGAACTTTTTGACGAAGTGCATTACGATCTAAATCGTCAATGCTATCGAACAGACATTTTTTATTACGTGTCTTATTAGGAGACGTAACAGTTCCAGTTTTTTTGTATTCGGAAATAATTGAAACTATCGAATTGCGACCAATACCTGTGATATTTGAAATTTCAACCATAATTTCCTTGTACGGCTTACTCGGAGACTTCAATTTCAAGTCCTTATAAATGTTGATAATCATGGTCTTCTGACGGCTCCACATCAACTAAAAAACAAATTTATATTTAATTTGGTCAAACTTATTTTATTTTGGGGAGTATGTTATATATATTTCGTATTTTTAATTTCGAAAATCAAAATTCGTATAAACAAAATTTCGAAATACCGGTGAAATAAAAATCATAAAAATTAAACGTGTATTATTACAGTACCGATATTATTAATTTATAATATTTTACTCACTTTTCCTGGAATATTTCTTCTTTTAGGTGAAATATTTTCCTCTACGTTGTCCAATTTAGAAACCATATCCACACGATCACCCATAGTGAATTTGTAAAACGAAAAGTTTAAAAAAACGTACGAAAACAATCAAGAAAACAAAAAAACAAGGGGTAAAAATCACGGAGCGTATTTTCAAGCAGGCGTCGACACGGAGAGTGGAGAACAAATGCGTTGAATTCGTTAAATCTTACATGTTATATTGATATAATAGGCATATGTGCAGAGCAGCTGTCGTAAGTGTCCAGCTGCTACCTGGAATTTCAAAAATGCACGAGGTATCTACACACAATACCAAGCTATACTTTTTTTTTCTATAGAAAATTTTTCTTATATAAAGCGACGCATGACGCGAGTACGCACATGCACCTCGCACGGACCGCACAGGCAGCTGGAGCCATGGTCACGTGATTTATGGTGGGGGAGGTGCCTGACCGTCGCGAACGAAAACTAGTCGCCGCCGAGGTCCGGTCTTATTTTGAACTAACTATATAATCCATCTTAAGTATTTTTTACGTATGAAGAGTTGTTTTTAACCATGTTTACCTACTATTGTTCTATTGTACAATACGGCTGAAATCGAAGAGTTATATTTTACCTTTATTGTGAATTAATCACACTGTATGATACCCATTTATTTGAGTTATTATTTTTTAAATAAAATTAATTACATCAAATAGTTTATTTGAGTTATTTATCCTATATCTAAAGGTATAATTTAAATATAACTATTAATATTATAAATATTATTTATTTATTACTATAAGTATACGTATACAATTGTTAAAGTCGACTTACCTTTTAAATTTGTTAACTACCTATACGTTTTACAAAAAAATTCATAACCATCAGCATGAAATTATTATTTTTGAGAATATATTAAATTTATATTTTAATTTGCACTCCGATGTTTCTATTGTTGGACGTATATGAACAATAAAATATATTGTATAGGTACATACTATTTTTAAACTTCACTAATTTTATTATCAAACATCTATTTTTAAATTAATCATATACAATTAATAAAATAATATAATTTGTGATAACGTATTATATTTATATTTTTTTCATTATTTGTCTTTAAAATTATTTTAATCGACTTTCGATCACGTTATAATCATTTTTTGCTTTACTGTCGTAGAGTATGGTAAAGTAATGTAGTATAAAATTTGGTTTTAATCTGCCTATTAGTTATATACTGATAGTACACCTACTCAATGTCTTTTTTTATTTAAATTGCATTTGACAAAAAAGACGTTAAGTAATTAATAAGATTATTTGTGTATTTTTTTTACTTACTCTCTACCTAAATATACCTATCATTTTTCAATTAATTTCAGGTGTGTACTCAAAGGTACCAAATTAATGTTAAACTATAAAACTCAATTTTTGTTTATGATTCTGAACGGGAATAGTCGTTCAGCCTATATATTATTTCACTATATTTATATGTAGGTTTTCATATTTATCTAAATTTTAGTAATTAAATTTTTATTAGTAACACTTTTTTATAACAAATTGTTATCAAATTGAAAATTGAAAAATGAAAAATGATTTTGTAATTAAAAATGTATAAAATGTTCAACTTTTATAGCTAATGATTGAAAATTTAATAAAAGGGCTATTCAGAAACTCATACGAAAAAGATCCGTATACGAAAATCGTGGTTTTCACATGAGTTTTCACATGATCCCAAAAAACCGTATTCTAAACACTTTTTCGTATACGGATACAATTATGTCATGTGAAAAATATTCACACGGTTGATTCGGATGGGTTTCCGTATGTGAAAATTGGTTTCCGTATGCGGATTCATGTTATTTAACCGGTTTTAAGGTTTAGATTATGGTTTAAACTCCGGTTTAAACATTGAATGACGAGACTTAAAGTCATAATTTATGATTTATGTTTATTAAAATATCATGGTATCATGTAAATAATTTAATATATTTAAGTATAATATTCATTGCATCAAGAATTCTGAATTAAAAGATAATTAGTAACATGATGTACGTAGAAAAAAATTATAGATAATATTTTATAAGCTCTATAACCTAAGTAAAACGCGAATTTGTATGCGTTTGCGCATTTATTTTGGTTGTTCGTATGCTTTTATGCTATAAGTGAACATTACAATATTATTTTTTAATTAGAATATGAGCTAAATTTTTAAGTATGACATAAATCGCGTGATAAAAGAAACAACCCAGTGGCTACAATTTACAAAATAAATATATACAATTTAAATAAGTAATAGCATAATAATATATTATATTATATTATATCATATCATACAATTAAATTAAAACAGCTTGATTATTGGTAAGATGAACAAAAAGCACTTAAATTTAATATTATATAAATTGCATAAGGTTCTAATAATGTAAAAATATATCAATATAGTATGTCACTGAGTAAAATGTTAAAAAATTATTAATTTTAAAATAAAAATATAGGATTTAAGAATTTTAAAAATTTGGTTTTATTATTAATTTTAGTTAAATTTGTAGGTCAATTATTTATGTAAAAAAAAAAAATTATTATAAAAGTATATAAACTGGTAAAAATTTAAATGAAACGGCTTTAACGTATTCAAATCTGGTTAATAATTTGTTATTATATTCAACCATTTTTTCTCGAATATAATTTTCTTTTTCAATAATTTGACGTGATTTTCTTTGTCGATTACTACGTATTTTTATGTATGTTTCGGATTGAATATCTTTTATAACATCAATAAAATTGTAAATATTTTAATGACTAGAAATAAATAGATTATTTAATTTAGAGTGGAACGCCTCACAACTGTTGGTTGTCCGATTTGTTGTTGGTGTAAATTCAGTCCAGAGATTTGGTGGGAAACTTGCATCTTTTGTAATGTAAGTTTTAAATATGTAATCTATGAATTTATTAATTCGTTCGTCTTCAATAAGTAAAATAGATTGCAAATCATTCTGAAAGCATTCTTCTCCTCATCTGAATGTAAGAAAGGCAACCCAAATAAATACTTTAAAAATGACTTTTTTCAGAATTATAATCTTTAAAAACTTTTGTAAACCAAAAGACTGTATTTTTCTCCACCAATTTTGCCCTAGATGAAAACGAATCCCTTAATTTGAGCTAGGTAATAACATTTCTTACAGCAGAATGTATTGCGGATTCAAAATCTATGTGGACATACGTAGGAGAAAACAGGAAACCATTGTATCACAATGATGTAAACATGTTTAAATAATTGCACATACGTTTCAGTGTGTTTGTTTTGTAATAAAAAATATATAAGAGGCACGTAATTATCATTATGGAGTCCATGAATGTAAAAAACTTGCATAAAAAATTTGGACACGATTTAAATGTACCATCAATATAAATATGTTGTACTTTGCATAATACCTCTAAATTTGATATCGTTGAAAAACCAACTATGCCATTTGGTTTGTCATTCACCAATAAAAATTTTCCAATTTATGGTTTTTATTTCGTACATACATAAAGATCGTGAAGTTCGGAAAGGCTTTTTGGTATTTTGGGGTGAACAGATGTACGTGCATAACGAATATTTCTTTTGATTAGTGCACATCGCTAGTTGTTATTGTTTCTACGTCATTTTTTTTAATCTACTTGTAAAAGTTTAGATGGTTTTGACGAAATATCATCTATAGCTTTTATTTTAGAGAAATTATAATATTTTGTCGATTTAATAATTTTTGTTCTGGTTTTGGGTGATTATGCTCTGTAGATGTTCTATTATATTAAAATTATTTTCACATTTAAAAAAACATTTACAAGATTTTAAACAGCAGCACCAACGTTGTACGTCATTTCTTAATAGTTTTTGGAATCGAAATTTAAAACCTTCAATTATAACTATTTTTTTATTTTTTTCACTAATTGAAAACGCCATTTAAAATTAATAATAAATAAATAAATTACACTATATACTGAGTACTGACGATTGATGACTGCGGACTAACGGACGACTGCTTGTCAACTGTATAGGTTGGGAAATTTGAAATCACAATTCACAAATATTATATAGTAATTATATGTTATCGCAATTATTGTCGCGAACGATCGAATATAAATATAAAAATTTATTCAGTCCGATTCTAAACGCGCGTATTGTATTGATACTGAAACGGTCATGTGAGATAAAATATTATTTAATTCTTGGATATTCTGATAAATGATATAAATAAAAATAAAATAAAATAAAGGTTCTGCTGTTCTGCAGTTATATCGCTTAGAACGAAATATTTCGTGTGTAACCTTTCCAAAAGTATTGGGGACGCAATTCACCTATTCAGAAAAAATATCGGGGACGCAATTCACCTATCTGTGTATTAACATTTTTTTTTTTTGGGACGCAATTCACCCAACCCGAATAAAATATGTAAACTAAGATAAGAAAACAACGGTTACGAGTGTTACGACAATGATAAAACATTGACTTTATTTACTAATGTTCAAAAATTATATTTTTTTTTTTTTTGCTAATCATTTTATGCATATTTTTTTATTTTCATGCATTTTTAACATTTTAGGCTTAGATTTATGCATAAGTATTTAAGATTTTTTAGCGCATATTTGGTTGGTTTTAATGCATATAAAAATTTGCG